>NW_016967601.1:0-2348 GCF_001483705.2 Eufriesea mexicana
GCAGTATACTGTGCTCTAATATACTCTGCTTTGCTCTGGGGTGGCTATCAATTTCGGTCGCGGCACGTTGGGCTGAGCTATGTTACCTTTGGTTAGGTTATGTTTGTTTGGGTTAGGCATGGATAGCATTTACTTTCCTGGCATAGGCCGTTTTTCGGTGGATTTCTGCACATTACTGTGATCTACTGTAATCTGTTCGACTCTGGGGAGGCCAGCAATAGTGTTCGATGCAGGTCAGGTTGAGTTAGGTTACGTTTGGGTATTTTACGATTGGTTATGTTAGGAGAGAATTGCACTGACTTTTGTGCTGTACACTGCCATTCGGCTGATCTCTGCACTCTAATGTGCTCTAGTATATTCGGCTTGCCTCTGGGAAAGACAGCATTAGTCGTATGGGCTCATTACGTTGAGTTAGGCTACGTTCGTTTGTGTTCGGATTGGTCAGGTTAGGATTGGACCTCCTTTACATTTGTGCTTAGCACTGCAGTGCGGCTGATTATCGCGCTCTACTGTGCACTGGTATATTCTGATTGCTCTGTGGAAGTCAGCAATAGTGGCCTAGGCCCGTTTGTTTGAGTTGTGTTACGTTTGTTTATGTCATGTTTGGTTAGGCTAGGATATGGTAACTCTGACTTTTGCGCTGTGTGCTGCTGTTCCGTGGATTTCTGCGCTCCACATTGATCCGATTTGTTCAGCTTGGCTTAGGGAAAGACAGCAATTGTGGCCTTGGCACGCTATGCTGAGGGAGGCTTCGTTTAGTTGGGTTAGATTAGGTCAGGTTAGGTCAGGATATCTTTGACTCTTGTGCTTCACACAGCAACCCCGCTGATTTCTGGATCTGCTGTGCTCTACTATATTCTGCCTTGCTCTGGTGAGGTCACCAATAGTTGTGCAGGTCGGTTGGGTAAAGTTAGGTTACATTTCGTTATGTTACGTTAGGTTTGGTTAGGATGGGATAACCTTGTCTTCTGTGCTATACACTACTATTCGGTTGATGCCTGCCATCCTCATTGCTCTACTATATTCTGCTCAACTCTACGGAGGCCAGCAATAGAGCAATAGAGACAACAATCTCGTCTCGTTACGTTTAGCTATTCTACGTTTGGTAAGGTCCGGTTTTATAACGTTAGGTAAGGTTATCTTTGACTTTTGTGCGATGCACTAGTTTTCGGTGGATTTCCACACTCCAGATCGCCCTTCTATAACGTGCTAAACTCTGGGCAGGACAGTAATACTGGTCTCGGCACATTAGGTGGAGAAAGGATGCGCTTGGCTATGTTACGTTAGCTTAGGTTTTGACCGGATATCTTCACCTTTTCTGCTATATGCTGCGATTCTATGGACTCATAAGCCCTACTCTCATCTAATACGCTCTGCCTGACCCTGTGGATGCCAGAGATACTTTTCGCGGTTCGTCAGGTTCAGTTAGATTGCGTTCGGTTGGGTTCGGTCACGTTAGGTAGGGTTACGGTATCTTTGACCATTGGGCCCAGCACAGATATTCCACGGATATCCGTGCTGTACTGCGCTCTATCATATTCCGCTTGTCTCTGGGGACGCCAGTAGTAGTGGTTGCGGCAGGTTAGGTTGAGATGTGTTAGGTTTGCGTATTTTACGTTTGGCTAAGTTAAGAAAGGATATATACGACTTTTGAGCGGTGCATTGCTTCTCGGTGGATTTCTGCTCTGTACTCTCCCCTAATATTTTCTGCTTGACTAGGGGAGGCCAGCAATTGTGGTCGCGTCACGTTGGGTTGTGTTAGGTTACGTTCGGTTATGCTACGATTGGATATGTTAGGAAAGGATTGCGTTAACTTTTGTGATAAACACCTATATTCGGTGACACCCGCGCTCTACCACGCTCCAATATGTTCTGTTTGTCCCTGGGAGGCCAGCAATAGTATTCGTGGCACGTTTGGTTGAGTTACGTTTCGGTCGCTTTGGCTAGGTTAGGATAAGTTTGGTTAGGATGGCCTTGTCTTTTGTGCTGTACACTGCTGAACGGTGGATTTTTGCGCTCTATCAAGCTCTAGTATATTCTGCTTGGCTGTACGAAGGCCAGCTGCAGTGTTCACGGCACTTTATGCCGTATTACGTTGCGTACTTTTATGTTACGTTTGGTAAATGGACACCTGCGCTCTACTCTCATCTAATACGCTCTGCCTGACCCTGTGGTCGCCAGAGATACTTGTCGCGGTTCGTCAGGTTCAGTTAGATTCCGTTCGGTTGGGTTCGGTCACGTTGGGTAGGGTTACGGTACCCTTGACCATTGTGCCCAGCACAGATATTCTACGGACATCCGTGCTGTACTGTGCTCTATCATATTCCGCTTGTCTCTGGGGACGCCAG
>NW_016967601.1:3621-5451 GCF_001483705.2 Eufriesea mexicana
CGGTATCGGCATGTAAGGTTGAGATAGATTACGTATGGTAATGTTACGTTTAGTCAGGTGAGGATGGGAAATCTTTGACTATTGTGCTATACACTGTGATTCGGACGATCTCTGCACTCTGCATTGCTGTGCAAGCATTTGCTAGCCTCTGGAGGTCTAGAATTAGTGGCCGTGGCAAGTTTGGTTTAGCTAGGTTACGTTTGGTTTGATTCGGTTTGGATATGTTTGATCAGGATGGCTTTGACATTTGTGCTGCACACTGTTATTCGGAGGACTTCTTGCGCTCTACACTGTTCTACTATACTCCGCTCGGCCCTGTGGGACCAGCAACACTGAACGCGGCACGAAGGGTCGAGCTATGTTACGTTCGTTCATGTTAATTTAGGTTAGGGTATGGGATGGTAGCTTTGACATTCGTGGTGTACACGGCTATTCGGTGGATTTCTGCTATCTACTGTCCCCTTACATGCTCTGCTTGTCTCTCAGAAGGCCAGCAATAGTGGTCTCGGCATGTTGGTTTGAGTTACGTAACGTTTGATTAGGTTTTGTGTGTTTGGCTTAGGTTCGGATAGCTTTAACTTTCTCGGTAAGGACTGTTATTTCGTGGATTTCTCCGCTGTACTATGCTCTATTATGCTCAGCTCGACTCTGGGGAGGCCAGCAATAGTGGTGGCTGCACTTTATGTTGGGTTATGTTACGTTTACGAATGTTAAGGTTGCATAGGTTAGCGGAGGATAGCATCTACTTTTGTGCTACACACTGCCCTTTCTGATTTCTGCACTCTACCGTGCTCTAAGATGCACTGCTTGGATCAGAGGAGGCCAGCAATAGCGGTCTCGGCTCGCTAGGTTGAGCTATGCTGCATTCGGTTAGGTTAGGTTAGTATGTGTTATGTCCTCATGTCTTCGACTCTCGTGGTACACAGTGCTATAAGGTGGCTTCCTGCGCTCTACTGTGTTCTCGTATTTTCTGCTTGGCACTGGGGAATCCAGCTATAATGGTCTCGTCAAATTGGTTTAAGTTATGTTGCACTTGGTTACATTACATTTGTAT
This sequence comes from Eufriesea mexicana, assembly GCF_001483705.2. Lineage (NCBI taxonomy): Eukaryota > Metazoa > Arthropoda > Insecta > Hymenoptera > Apidae > Eufriesea > Eufriesea mexicana. The sequence continues at coordinate 4,676 of NW_016967601.1, forward strand.
GTGTCAAGAGAGGAAAGCCAGGACTTTTAATCTGCACGCTGCTATTCTGCATATTTCTACTCTATACATTGCTCCACTATACTCTGCTCGTCGCTGGGAATGCAAGTAGCAGTGATCCCGGCACGTTAGTTTGATTTAGGCAACGTTTGGTTGTGTTCCGTTTGGTCAGTCGAGGAGTGGGTAGCATTGATTTTTGCGCTGTATAGTGCTATTAGGTGGTCCTCTTCGCCGTACTGTGGTCTAATATGCTTTGTTTGGCTCCGGGGAGGCCAATAATACCGGTCTCGGCACGATAGGTTTAGTTACGCTTCGTTTGGTTCGGTTACGTTTATCTAGGTTAGTTAAGGATAGCTATCACTCTCTTGGCATAGACTGCTATGCGGGGGATATCTGCGCTCTGGTGTACTCTACTGTACTCTGCTCGACTCTGGGGAGGCCAGTAATATTGGTCCCGGCACGTTATTTTGATTTAGGCTACGTCTGGTCATGTTACGTTTCGTCAGGGCAGGAGAGGATAGCATTGACTTTTGTGCTGTATATAGCTAACCGGTGGACTTCTGCGGTATACTGTGCTCTAATATGATCTGCTTGGCTCTGGGGAGGCCAGCAATGGTGGCCTCGGCACGTTAGTATGAGTTATGCTACGTTTGGTTTGGTAACGTTGGTTCGGGTTATGTTTGGATAGCTTCGACTTTCTTGGCATAGTCTCTTATTCGGTCGATTTCTGAGCCCAACTGCGCTCTACTATACTTTGCTCGGCTCCGGGAGGGGGGGGG
>NW_016967601.1:5590-12944 GCF_001483705.2 Eufriesea mexicana
AGCTTTGACTTTTGTGCTATACACTACAATTCGGTGGATTTCTGAACTCCGCTGCGATCTGAAATATTCTGCTTGGATCTGGGAAAGGGAGCCACAGTGGCCTCGGCAACTTATGCTGTGTTAGGCTACGTTTGGTTAGGTTACGTTGGGACAATTCCGGGTATGTTATCCCTTCTTTTGTGCATTACACTGCAACGCCGCAAATTTTTGTGATCTACTGCGCTCTTGTATATTCTGCTTCGCTCTGGTGATGTCAGCAATAGTGGTGTATGGCTGTTAGGTGTGGATAGGTTACGTATGGTTATGCCATGTTTGGCTTGTTTAGGCATGGACGGCTTTGACTTTTGTGCTATATGCTGCTATTTGGTGGCTCTCTGCGCTCTACTGTGCTCTTATATATTCTGCTAGGCCCTGAGGAATCCAGCAATAGTGCTCTCGGCCCGTAAGGTTGAGTTACTCTACGTCTGGTCATGTTACGGTTGGTTAGGCTAGGACTGGTTGTCCATGGCTTTTGTACTCTATACTACCACTCGGTGGACTTCTGATATATACTCTGTTCTAATAAGCTTTGCTCGACAGTCGGGAGGCCAGCAATAGCGGTCGCTGAATGTTAGGTTCAGTTTGGTTGCGTTTGGGCATGTTACGATTGGTTAGGTTAGCAGGTGGTAGCTTTGACCTTTGTGCTATACGCTGCCATTCGGCGGATCTCTGCTCTCCAGAGTAACCTAATATGTTCAGCATGGCTCTGGGAAATACGGCAGTAGTGCTATCGGCACATTATACTGCGCTATGCTTCGTTTGGTTATGTTAGGTTAGGCCAAGCTTGGTTAGGGTATCTTTGTCTTTTACGCTTTACATTGCAATGCGACGAATTTCTGCGCTATGCTGTGCTCTGGTTTATTATGGCTGGCTCTGCGCAGGACAGCAAAAGCGGTCTAGGCACGTTAGGTTGTGTTATGTTGCGTTTGGTTTTGTAATGTTTGGGCACGTTAGGCTAGGATAGCTATGATTTTTGTGCTACACACTGCCCTTCGGATGATTCTTGCGCACTGCTGTGATCTAATATGCCCTGCTTTGCTCCGGTGACGACAGAAATTTTGGCCCCGTCGCGTTATGCAGAGTTATACTACATTTGGTTCGGCTAGGTTTGTTTGCGTTAGCATAAGGTATCTATGACTCTTGTACTCTACACTGAAATGCGGTGGATTTCTACCCTCTACTGTGCCTTAGTATGCTTTGCATTGCTCTGGGAAGGCCAGCAATAGTGGTCTCGGCACGTCATGTTGGGTTATGCTACGTTTGGCTAGGTTGGCATATGGTATCTTTGACTTCTTTGCTATACACTACAGTGCGGCACATTTCTGCCCCCTACTGTGCTCTGTTGTATCCAGCTTGGATCTGGGGAGGATAGCAATTGCGGTTTAGGCACGTTAGGATGTAGTAGGTTACGTTTGATTGTTACGTTTGGTTAAGTTAGGTTGGATGATGTTGGGTTAGTGTATCCTTCACTTTGTTCTGTGCACGCCAGTGCGGTGGATTATTGCGCTCTATTGCGATCTAATATGATCTGATTGGTTCTGGGGTGACCAGTAATAGTGGTCTTGGCACGCTATGTTGGGCTACGTTACGTTACGTTAGGGTAGGTTTGGAAGGCTTGGTTAGTATTTCTTTGACTTTTGTGTTATACACTTCTGTTAGGTGGATTCCTGCTCTCTACATTGCTCTACTGCACAGTGCTAGACACTGTGGAAGAAAACAATTGTGGCCGTGGCACGTTATTCTGTGTTATGTTACGTTTGGTTAGGTTAGGTTAGGTTATGTTTGGTCAGGGTAGCCCTGGCTTTCGTGCTATACACTCCTATTCGGTGGATTTCTGAGATCTACTGTACTCCGCTATATTCTGCTTGGCTTTGGGGATGCCAGCAGCAGTGGTGGAGGCACGTTATTTACAGTTATGCTACGTTTGGTTAGGTTGGGTGAGGCCAGGTTAGGTTATGATATCCTATGCTTTTATAACAGACACTGCTATTCGGTGGATTCCTGCGCCGCACATTACCCTGTTATACTCTGCAGGAGCATGGGGAGGAGGGCATTTGCGGTCGCGGCACGCCAGGCTGAGTTAGGTTACGTTTGGTTAGGTTTGGTTCAGCTAAGTTTGGTTAGCATATCTCTGACTTTCGTGCCATGCACTGTTATTCGGTGTATTTCCGTGATATAATGTGCTCTACTACATTCAGCTTCGTTATGGGGAGGCCAGGGGCAGTGATCGCGGCAAGTTACGTTGAGCTACATTACGTTTCTCTAGGTTGGGTAGGTCAGGTTCGGTTAGGACATCTACGACTTTTGAGCCATACACTGCTATTCGGTGGACTTCTGTGCTCCACATTGCACTATTATACTCTGCCTGACTATGGTGAGGCGAGCAATAGTGGTCGCGGCACGTTAGGTTGTGTTACGTCACGTTTGCTTTTGTAACGATGGGTTAAGTCAGGAGCGGATAGCTTCGTCCTTAGTGCCGTATTCTGCTATTAGGTGGATTTCCGCGTCCTACAGTGCTCTAATATTCTTAGCTTGGCTCTGGCAAGGCCAGCAAGATTGGTCACGGCACGTTATGATCAGTCAGGCTACGTTCGGCTAGGTTGGATTACGTTACGTTTGGTAAGGATAACCTTAACTTTTGTGCTGTACACCGATATTCGGTGGATTTTTTCGATCTGCCGTGCTCTAGTATGTCCTGCTTTGCTCTGGGTAGGGCAGTAGGTGCGGTATCGGCACGTTTGGCTGAGTTTGGGCACGTTGGGTTATGTTCCGTATGTTTGGGTTAGGTTTGGTGGCACTGACACATCTGTTGTACACTGCGATTCTATACATTTCTGCGTCCTGCTCTACACTGATATGTGCTTCTTTGCTCTTTGAAGGCCATTAATAGTGGTCGCGGGACGTTAGATTAAGTTAGGTTACGTTTGGCGATGAAACGATTGGTCAGGTTAGGAGATCTTAGCTATGACTTTAGCGCTATAGTCTGCCATTATGTGGATTTCTGCGCTCTACTGTGCTCTAGTATGTCTTTGCTTCGCTCCGGGGAAACCAGAAAGAATGGTCGCGGAACGTTAGCGTAAGCTAGGGTACGTATGGTTATGTTACGATTCATTACGTGAGGAGAGGATATCTAGGGCTTTAGAACTGGCACTAGTACTAGTACTTTAGTCTGCTATTCGGTGGATTTCTGCGGCTTGCAGTGCTCCGATATTTTCAGCTTGGCCATGGCAATGACAGCATCAGTGGTCTCGGCTCGTTACGATGAATCGGGTTACGTTCGGTTAGGTTGGTTCCGATCAAGCTTGGTCAGGATAGCTTTAACTTTTGTGCTGTACACTGCTATTCGTTAGACTTCTGCGCTCTACTGTGCCCTAGTATATCCTTCTTGTCTCTGGGGAGGGCAACAATAGCGGCCTTGGGACGTTAGGTTGAGTTAGACTATGTTCGGTTATGCTCCCTTGGTTTGGGTTATGCTTGGGTAGCTTTGACCTTTCTGACATAGACTGAGGTTAAATGGATTTCTGCGTTCTTCTCTCCACTATCGCGTTCCTCTTGACTCTGTGGATGCCAGCAATATTGGCCACGGCACATTAGATTTAGTTGTGTTATGTTTGGTTATTCTACGAATGGTTAGGTTAGGAGGGGACTGCTTCGACTTCAGTACTATAGCCGGCTATTAAGTGGATTCCTGCCACTAAAGTGCTATAACATTTTCAGCTTGGCTGTGGGAAGGCCAGCAACAGTGGTCTCGGCCCTTTATGTTGGAACATGTTACGTTCGGTTGGGCTGGTTTAGGCAATGTTTGGTCAGGATAGCTTTGACTTCTGCGCTCTAGGCTGCTATTCGGTGGATTACTGCGCTTTACTGAGATGTGGTATGACCTTCGTGGCCCTGGAGAGGGCAGCAATAGCGGTCTCGGCACGGTAGTTTCGGTTAGGCTACGTTTGGTTATGTTCCGTTGGTTTGTGTTAGGTTTGGGTAGCATTGACTCTTTCGATATACACTGCGACTCTACGGATTTCTGCATTCTACTCTACACGAGTGTTTTCAGCATGGTTCTGGCGACGCCAGCAGTAGCGGTCCCGCCGCAGTAGGTTGAGTTATGTTACGTTTGTATATGTTACGCTGGGTTAGGTTAGGAGAGGGTAGCTTCGACTTTAGTGCTATTGCCTGCTATTATGTAGACTCCTGCGCCCTACGATGCTCTAACACTTTCAGCTTTTCTGTGGCAAGGATATCAATAGTGGTATCTGCTCGCTAAGTTGAGTCAGGTTACGAACGGTTAGGTTGGGTTAGGCTAAGATTGGTCCGGATAGCTCTAACTTTGTGTTGTGCACTGCTATTCTGAGGGCTACTGCCCTCTGCTGTGCTCTAGTGTATCTTGCTAGGATCTTGGGGGGGGGCGGCAGCAACAGATGTTTCGGCACGTTCGGTTGAGTAAGGCTATGTTTGCTGATATTCTGTTGGTTTGGATTAGGTTTGAGTAGCTTTGACTTTTCTGGTATACACTGCGATCCTATGGATTTCTTCATTCTGCACTCCACTAATTTGTTCTGCTTGGCACAGCGGCGGGCAGCAATAGTGATCGCTGCACGATAGCTTGAGCTATGTTACGTTTGGGTACGTTAAGATTGGTTAAGTTGGGAGTGTAGGTTGACTTTAGCATCAGAGCCTGCTATTGGGTGGATTTCTGCGCCCTACAGTGCTCTAATACGTTCGGATAGGCTCTGGGAAGGACAGCAATAGCCTTCTCTGCACGTTACAATGAATCACGTTTCGTTCGGTTAGGTTGGGTTATGCTAAGTTTGGTTAGGATAGCTCTACCTTTGTGCTGTGCACTGTTTTTCGGTAGGCTTCTGCGCTCTCCTGTGCCATAGTATGTCCTGCTTGGCTGTGGGGAGCGCAGCAATTGCTGTCTCGGCACGTTATGTTTAGTCATGTTACGTTTGGTTCTGTTGGGTTAGGCTAAGTTTGTTTAGGGGAGCATCAACTTTTTTGCTGAGCACTGATATTCGATGAATTTCTGCGCTCCACTGTGCTCTAGTATGCCCTGCTTGGCTCTGGCGGGGGTAGCAATGGCCGTCTCGTCACGTTAGGTTCAGTTAGGCTTTGTTTGGCTAAGTTCTGCTGGTTTGGGTTAGGTTTGGGTAGCCTTGGCTTTTCTGATATACCCTGCGATTCAATGGATTTCTGCGTTCTACTCTCCACAAATGTGATCCACTTTGCTCTGGGTATGCCCGCAGTAGTGGTCGCGGCACGATAGCTTTAGTTCTGTTACGCTCGGCTACGTTAGGATCGGTTTGGCTTGGAGAGGTTAGGTTTGACTTTTGTGCTATAGTCTGCAATTAGTTGGATTTTTGTGCCCTACAGAGCTCTATTATTTTCAGCCTGGCACCGGGAATGCCAGCAATAGTGGTCTCGGCACGTTACATTGGGTCAGGTTACGTCCGGTTGGGCTGGGTTGTGTTAAGCCATGTTAGGATGGTTTAACCTTTTGTGCTGCGCATTGCTATCCGGAGGACTTCTGCGCTCTGCTGTGCTCTAGCATGTCCTGCTTGGCTCTGCTGGGGGGGGGGAAGCGTTTTCGGCACGTTAGGTTGAGTTGCGCTACGTTAGAGTATGTTCTGCTAGTTTGCGTTAGGTTTACGTAGCTTCGACTTTCCTGATATACACTGAGATTCAATGGATTTCTGCGTTCTGCTCTCCACTAGTGTGTTCTGCTTGGCCCTGGGAAGGACAGCAGTAGTGGTCGAGGCACGTTAGGCTTAATTAGATTACGTTCGGTTATGTTACGTTTGGCTAGGCTAGGAAGGAATAGCATTATCTTTGGCGCTATAGTGTTCTAATGGGTGGATTCCTGCACCCTACTGTGTTCTAATATTTTCAGCTTCGTTCTGGGAAGGCTTGCAATGGACGTCTCGGCACGTTAGCTTGAGTTATGCTCTATGTTTCTGTTCTCTTTGTTTGTGTTAGGTTTGGGTAGCTTTGACTCTTCTGTTATTCACTGCCATTTTATGGATTCCTGCGTACTAATCTCGACTAACGTGCTCTGCTCGGCTCGGCGGATGCCAGCAATAGCCGTCACGGCGCGATAGGTTGAATTATGTTGCTTTTGGTTATTTTACGGTTGGATAGGTTAGGAGACGGTAGCATGAACTTTAGTGATATGGTCTGCAATTATGTGGTCCACTGCACGCTACAGTGCTCTAATATATTTAGGTTGGCTCTGGGAAGGTCAGCAACAGTAGCCACGGCGCGATATGTTGTGCCAGGTTCCGTTTGGCTATGTTACAGTTGGTTAGGTTAGGAGAGGGCTGCTTTGACTTTAGTGCTATAGTATGCTATTAGGAGGATTTCTGGGCACAGCAGTGCTCTAATACTTTCAGCTTTGATCTGGGAATGTCTGCAATAGTGGTCTATGCTCGTTAGGCTGAGATATATTGCGTTTGGTTATGTTAGGATATAGTAGCTTCGACTCTTGTGCTATGTACATCGGTTCTATGGATTTCTGCGCCCTACTCCCAGCTAATATCTTCTGCTATGCTCTGGGGTGGCCAGCAATGGTGTTGGCGGCGCGATAGGCAGAGTTTGATTGCGTTTGGCAATGTTACAGTTGGTTAGGTTTGGATAGGGTAACTATGACCTATGTGCTATACGCTGCCACTCGCAAGATTTCTGCGCTCTTCGTTGCTCTACTATGCTCTGCACGACTCTGGTCACACCAGCAATGGTGGTCGCGGCACTCTAGTTTGAGTTAGATTACGCATGGTCATGTTAGGATACGTTATTTTAGATTAGGATTGCTTTGACTTTTGTGCTAGACACTGCTATTCTGTGGACTTCTGCGCCCTTCTGCGCGCTACGGCTCTCTGATTGTCTCTGTGGACGCCAGGAATGGTGCTCTCGGCACGTTAGGTTGAGTAATGTTACGTTTGGTTATGTTAGGGCAGTTCGTGTTTGGTTGGTGTAGCTTTTACTCGTGTACTCTACACCGCTATTCGGACGATTCCTCCATTCTACATTGCTCTACTATACTCTACTCAGGTCTCGTGAGGCCAGCAATAGCGGTGGCAGCACGTCAGTTTGTGTTACGTCACGTTTGCTTATGCTACGCTCAGATATGGTAGGATAGGATTGCGTTGAGTTTTGCGCTGTACACTGCTGTTCTGTCGATATCTGCGCTCTACTGTTCTCTAATATGCTTCGCTTGGCGCTGAGGAGCCCAGCAGCGCTCTGCTATGATCTAGTTCGCTCTGCTTTGCTCTGGGTAGGCCAGAAGCAGTGGCCGTGGCCCGTTAGGTAGCGATAGGTTATG
>NW_016967602.1:0-999 GCF_001483705.2 Eufriesea mexicana
AGTCAAAGATGTCCAGATCAAACCCGAACAGATGTAACCTAACCAAACGTAGGCAGACTCGACGTAACATGCCAAGCCAACTATAGCTAGAATCTCCATCGCCAGTCAGGACATATTAAAGGGGAGTAGGACGCAGAGATACATAGAACGGCGGTGAATGGTTGGAAAGTCAATGGCATCCCAACCTAACACAAACAAACCAAACAAAACAAAACGAAGCCTAACTCAACTTAACGAACCGCGCCACCATTCCTGGTATTCCCACAGCAAAGCAGGGAATATTAGGTCAAAGTAGGGCGCAGAAATCCAAGGAACAGCTGTGTACAGCACAAAAGTCAATGCTACCCTTCCCTAACCTAACCAAACGTAAAACAAGCAGACGAAACGTAACCCAACCTGACGTGACACGAAAGCCTTTGCTGGGTTGAGAGCTACGCTGAGTAAAGTGGTGCTATGTGGTACGCTGAAATCGCCCGATTAACAGCGTATAGCAAAAAAGTACGATATATCCTAACATAATCTGTCCCAACCTAACCAAATCGAACGCAAACCATCCCAACCTAACTCGCCCAGCCCTCAATTGCTGGCCTCTCCACATTCAAGCGGGGCATATTAGAAGATAGTACAGCGCAGCGATGCGTAGAGTGGCAGTGTATAGCACGAAAGTCAAACATATCTTTACCTAACCCAAAAAAACCTAACCTAACCAAGCGTAACCTGACACATCCTAACGCGCCGCGGCCACTATTTCGAGCATTCCCAGAACAAATCAGGGAATATTAGATCACGATAGAGAGCAGAAATCCACCGAATAGCAGTTAATAGCAGAAAAGTCAAAGCTATTCTGTCCGAGCATAGCCAAACGTAACATAAGCAGACGTAACGCTTCCGAACCAAACGTGCCACGACCGCTATTGCTGGCCTCCGCAGATTCAGGTAGATGCTAGTAGAGCAGTGCAGTGCTTCGACATCGAACGAATAGCAGTGAACAGCACAAAA
>NW_016967603.1:0-1069 GCF_001483705.2 Eufriesea mexicana
TCAAAACTATCTCAGCCGAACCTATCCAAATATAACATAACCGAACGTAACATAGCTCAAGCTTACTTTCCTGGACCGTTATCGCTGACCTACCCAGAACAATGCAGAACTTATTAGAGCACGGTAGAGCGCAGAATTCCACCGAAAAGAGGTGTATAGCACCAAAGTTAAAGCCGTACCTTCCCAACTTAACAAACCGTAACACAACCCAACATAACTTGACGTGACCACTATTGCTGGCCTTCCCTGTGCCAAGCAGAGTGTACTGGAGCACTATATCGCTGATATTCAGCGAACAACAGTGTATAGAGCAAAAGTCAAAGCCATCGCCTCCTACCCTATCCAATCGTAACATAACCAAACGTAACATAACAAAGCCTAACGTGCACCGACCACGATCGCTGGCCTCTCCAGAGCCAAGCAGAGTATGCTACTGCACAGTAGAGCGCAAAGGTCCACCGCATTGCAGATTTCTGTAGAAAAGTCGATGACATCCTAACCAAACATAACCTAACATAACCTGGTCAAACGTAGCCTGACGAAACAACGCGCCGACACCATTATTGCTGGCCTCTCAAGAGACAAGCAGAGCATATTACAGCACATGACAACCCTACCTAACATGACGAGACCGCTATTGCTGGCCTGCACAGAGGCAAGCATAGTGTAAGAGGTCACAGTAGTGCGCAGAAATACACGGCATTTTAGTGAATAGCACTGAAGCCGAAGGTATCCACACCTGACCTGACCTAACCTAACCAAACCAAACGTATCATACCTCAACATAAAGTGCCGCTTCCACTGCACCTGGCCTCCAAGAGCCAAGCAGAATGTAGTAAAGCATAGGAGATCGCAGAAGTCTTGCTTATAATAGCGTATGGCACGACAGTCAAAGCTATTCAGGCTATTCTAACGTAACTTGACCTAACCTATCCTAACCGAACATAACCTAACATAGCCCAACTTGCCACAGACGCTGCTGCTCGCCACCCCAGGGCCAAGCTGGCTATATTAGATCACAGTAGACCGGAGAAATCCGCGAGAAGCAGAGTACAGCGCAAAACTGTTA
>NW_016967604.1:0-221 GCF_001483705.2 Eufriesea mexicana
CCCATCCATAAATCCATCCAACCATAGACCCAGCCATCCATACATTCATGCATCCATACATCCGTCCATCCGCACATGCATCCATCCATAAGTCCAGACTTCGTTACATTTATCCATCCATACATCCATCCACCAATCCATCAATCTATCCATACATTCATACATACACCAATACGTCCATCCATCCACACATCCACGCTGCCATACCACCACCAATCCAT
>NW_016967605.1:0-481 GCF_001483705.2 Eufriesea mexicana
CGTTGTGCTTTGTTAAGACTGGTAAGGTCAGGTTTGGCTATATTTCGTTTGGATAGCTTAGACTTTCGTCCTATGCACTGTTATTCGTCGGGTTTCTGTGAATTACCGTGCTCTACTACATTCTGCTTTGCTCTTGGGACTCCAGAAGCAGTGGTCGCGACGCCTTATTTTGAGATATGCTACGTTCTGCTTGGTTAGGTTACGATACCTCAGGCTCTTGTGCTATTCACTGCATTACGGTGGATTCCTGAGCACCACTGTGCTTTAGTGCGTTCTGCTTGTCTCTGCGGTTGTCAGCCATAGTGGTCCCGGAACGATAGGTTGAGTTTAGCTTCGTTTGCTTATGATACGTGTTGTTAGGCTGGCATTTGCTCCTTTGACTTTTGTGCTATATCCCGCTTTTCAGTGGATATCTGCTCTCTAATGTACGCTAGTGTGCTATGCTTGGCTCTGGATAGGCCGGACATATTTTCTCGTCACG
>NW_016967606.1:0-204 GCF_001483705.2 Eufriesea mexicana
AGCCATTCATTGCTATAGCATCCAGCTGGAAAATTCAATTTTATTGATATTACCGACTAATATCGTGGTGACCTAACTTCCTTGAATTGGTAAGTGGGAAAGATACTATTGGCGTGCTATAGCCTTTGCAATGCTATGGACTCTGGCAGGAAAATCCAATTTTACTGACATTTTAGACTAATATCGCCGTGAGCCACCTTTCTT
>NW_016967606.1:314-557 GCF_001483705.2 Eufriesea mexicana
CTGGATTTCTTGCATAAAAAGGGAGGAAAGATACTATTGGCGAGCTGTAGCCATTGGAATGCATTAGAATGTGGCTGAGAAACTCAATTATATTGACATTTCCGGCTAATATTGTGGTGCGCGAACTTTTTTGCATAAATAATGAGGAAAGATACTATTGGCGTGCTATTACTATTGCAACATTATAGAATCTTCCAGGAAAATTCAATTTTATTGACATTACTGGCTAATATTGTGGTTATC
>NW_016967607.1:0-710 GCF_001483705.2 Eufriesea mexicana
ACTAGAGCACAGTAGAGCGCAAAACTCCACCAAAAAGCTGTGTATAACGCAAAAGTCTAGGCTACCCTGTCCAAAACCGGTCCTCACGTGACGTGGCCAAACGTAACATAACTCAACATAACATTTGAAGGCACATACGTCTGCGCTCCGCAGAGACAGTCAGAAAATGTTAGAGCACAGAAGAGCGCAGTTATCCACCGAATAGCAGGGTATAGCACAAAAGTCAAAGCTGTCCTATCCTAACCAAGCCAATCGTGAAGTAACCAAACGTAACATGACTCTACCTAAGATGCCGCGACCATTATTTCTGGCCTCGCCATGGCCAAGCAGAATATGGTTGAGCACAGTAGAAAGCAGGATCCCACCGAATAACTGTGTGCAATACGAAAGTCGAAGCTAACCTATCCAAACCTATCGTAACCTAACCTAACCGAACGTAACATGTCTCACCATAACGTGCCGCAAACACTATTGCTGGCCTCCCCAGAGCCGTACAGAGCATAGCAGAGGAGAGCATTGCTCAGAGATCCATACAGCAGACAAGTCAAAGCTATCAAAGTCTAACCCAAACTAACAAAACCCAACCAAATGTAGCCTAACTACACGTAGCATGCGGCGACCACTATTTCTGGTCTCTCCAGGGCCATGCGGAATACAGTAGAGCACAGTAGAGGACAGAAATCCTCCGAAAAATGGTATACAGTACGAAA
>NW_016967608.1:0-5453 GCF_001483705.2 Eufriesea mexicana
CCAAGAGCCAAGCAAGATATACTGCAGTACAGTAGATCGCAAAATCCGCGGTGCTGCCGTGTATATCACAAGAGTCGAAGAAGACCTAACGTAACCTCTCCTAACCTAACGCAGCCAAACGTACCTTTGCTCAGCATAACTTGCCAAGACAACTATTGCTGCCTTTCCCAGAGCCAAGCTGATGGCAGCTGACCACATTGGAGCGCAGGAATTCACTGAATACCATTGCATAGCACAAAAGCCAATGCTACCCTCTCCTAACGTAGCCAAACGTAACGTAACCGAGCGAAACATAACTCAACCTAACGTGCCTAGCCCACTTTTGCTGGCTTTCCCAGTGACAAGCTGAAGAAATTAGAGCACAGTGGGGTGCAGAAATCCACCTAATAGCAGACTGCAGTACCAAGGTCAGAACTAACGTCTCCTAACAAAGCCAATCGTAACATAACCGAACATACCCTAACACAACCTGACGTGCCGCGACCACTGTTCCTCGCCTCCCCATATCCGAGCAGTGTATAGTAGATCAATGAAGGGCGAAGGATTCCGCCGAATGGCAGTGTAAGGCACAGAAGTCAAAGAAATACGAACAAAGCCTTCCTAACCAACTCAAGCGAGACGTAACATAATTCAACGTAACGTGCCGAGACGACTATTACTTAGCACAACCAAAGATAACGTGACGAGACCGACATTGCTGGCCTATCCAGAGCGCAGCATAGCATATTAGTGCAAAGTAGGGATCAGATAATCCACCGAATGGCAGCGTACGGCATAAAAGCCAAATAAGCCTATCCTAACCTAGCAAAGCGTAACACCCAAACGGAGCCTAACACAGCCTTACACGACGGGACCGCTAATGCTGGACACCACAGAGACTAGCGGAATTTACTAGAGCACAGTATCTCGTAGAGATCCACCGCATTGCAGTGAATAGCGCAAAAGCCCAGATTACCTAGCATAAACCTAACCTAACCAAACGTGGCCTAACCAAATATAACGTACCGTGACCAATTCCCCTGGTCTCCGCATAGCCCAGCAGAATGTAGTAGAGCATAGTAGACCGCAGAAATCCACCGAATAGTAGTGTACAGTACGAAAGTCAGAGCTATCCTTCCCAAACTTATCCTAACCTAACCAAACCAATCTTTATCTACCTCAACATGACGTGCCGCGGCCTCTATTGCTTCCTGCCCAGAGCCGAGCTGAACGTAGTAGAGGACAATAGGGCTCAGAAGTCCATTGAATCGCAGGGTATAGCTCAAAACTTATATCTATGGGGATCGAACCCATGCTAACATAACCTGACCGAACGTAGCCTACTTCAATTTAACCTGCCGCGGCCACTATTGCAGGCCTCCACAAGGCGAAGCAGAATACAGTAGAGCTCCAGCGTGCATAGAAATCCACCGAAAGTCATTGCTTAACACGAAAGGCAGAGCTACCTTTACCGAAATTAACCCAAACTGAACTAATCAAATGCAGCATAACTTTATCTAACGTGCCGAGACCAATATTGCTGGCATTCCCATTGCTGGGGAGAAAACACTAGAGCTCAGCGGAGCACAGAATTCTATCACACTGAAGTGTATAGCACAAGAGTCAAGCATAACCCGAACTAACTTGGCCTAACCTAACACATCGAAACGTATTGTAGCTGAACATAATGTGACGAGAACAATTTTGCTGGCCCCATAGAGCCAAGCATAGCGTACTAGAACACATTAGAGCGCAGAACACCACCGAATAGCAGTGAATAGCACAAAAGTCAAAGCAGACTTTCCTAACTCAATCAAACGTAACATAAACAAACGTAGCATAACCCAACCCAACATGACGAAGCCACTAGCGCCGGCTACCACAGAGTCAACCGGAATGTACTAGCGCAGAGTAGTGCGCAGAAATCAACTGCATTGCTGTGAGTCGCACAGGAGCCGCAGACATCCTCTCCCAACCTGACCTAATCTATCTTAAACAGACGCAGAATAACCCAACATGACGTGTCGCGACCACTGCTCCTGACCTAGCCGGAGCCATGCAGAATATAGTAGAGCGGAGTAAATCGCTGGAATCCACCGAATAAGAGTGTACAGGACGAAAGTCGTATCTATAGCAACCAAACATAGCCCAAACTAACAAAGCCAAACATAACATATCTCACAGTATCGCGCCACAGCCACTATTACGCCCCTCCCCAGAGTCGGGCAGAGTACATCAGAGCAATGTGGAGAGCAGAAATTTACCTAATAGCAGTGTATGGCACAAAAGTGAAAGGAGTCCCAACAATGCCTTCGTAACCTACCACAACGAAACATACCACAACTCAACCTAACGTGCCGATACCACTATTACTGGCCAACCCAGAGCTAAGCAGAATACATTGGACGACAGTAGGACGCATATATCCACCGAATGGCTGTGGACGGCACGAAAGTCTAAAATATCCTCTCCTAACATAACCAAACTTGACATATGTAAACGTATCCTAAACCAAAGCTAACGCGCCGAGACCACAATGACTGGCATCCCCAGAGCCCAGCGGAGAATATTGGAACGCAGTGGGGCGCAGTAGTCGGAGGACAGCAGTTTATAGCACTGATGCCTATACTACCCTATCCTAACCTCACCAAGCGTAACATGATAGAACGTGTCATAGCTCAACCTAACGTGCCGAGAAAACTATTGCCGACCTCCACAGGGCGAAGCAGAATACACAAGAGCACAGCAGAACGCAGAAATCCACCGCTCTGAAGTGTGTAGCACAAAAGGTAGAAACTTCCAGCGCTATCTTGGCCAAACCAATCATATCCAAACGTAGTGTAACACCACAACCTGGCGAGACTAATATTGTTGGCCTGCCAGAGACAAGCAGTGCACATTAGATAGGATGAGGGCGCAGATATCCATCGAATAGCAGTGCATAGCACAAAAGGCGAAGTTGCATATCCTAACCTAGACAAGGTAATATATCCAGACGTAGCCTATCTCAACCTATAATCAGGAGACCGCTGCCCTCCACAGGGACAAGCAGTATGTACTAGAGCACAGTAGGGCGCAGGAATCCACCGCACAGCAGAGAATAGCACAAGAGCCGAAGGTATCCTAACCTAACCTGACATAATCTAACCTAGCCAAGCGCAGCATAACCCAACATGACTTCCCGCGCCCATTGCTCTTGGCCGCCCCAGGGCAAAGCAGATTGTAGTAGAGCTCAGTTGATCACAAGGATCCGGCGAAAGGCAGAGTATAGCACGAAAGTCAATGTAGCATACCCTGCCATAGCCAAAAGTGACATCCCCAAAAGCAGCCTAGCACAACATAGCATGACGATACCACTATTGCTGCCCACCACAGATCCAAGCAGAATGTAGTAGAGCAGTGCAGATCACAGAAATACACCGAAAAACTGTATATAACACGAAAGTAAGTTCCAGATTAACCAAACGTAGCCCCACCTATCCAAACCAATCGTAACATAACTCTAACACCAAGCGCAGCATAACCCAACATGACTTCCCGCGCACATTGCTCTTGGCCGCCCCAGAGCAAAGCAGATTGTAGTAGAGCTCAGTTGATCACAAAGATCCGGCGAAAGGCAGAGTATAGCACGAAAGTCAATGTAGCATACCCTGCCATAGCCAAAAGTGACATCCCCAAAAGCAGCCTAGCACAACATAGCATGACGATACCACTATTGCTGCCCACCACAGATCCAAGCAGAATGTAGTAGAGCAGTGCAGATCACAGAAATACACCGAAAAACTGTATATAACACGAAAGTAAGTTCCAGATTAACCAAACGTAGCCCCACCTATCCAAACCAATCGTAACATAACTCTAACATAAAGTGCCGCGGCTGCAATTGCTCGCCTCCCAAGAGTCGAGCAGAGTATAGCAAACCACAGCAGACCACAGAAATCCAACTGACAACAGTGTATAGCACGAACGTCAAAGGTAACATAAGCAAGCATAAACCATCCTAAACTAACCAAACGTAACCTAACTAAACCTGACGCGCCACGAGCACTATTGCTCACATCCTCATAGTCGAGCTGAGTATAGTAGTGCAATGTAGAGCGCAGAAATCCACCAAATATCAGTGTCAAGCACAGAAGTCAAACATACCCTGACATAACCTGGCCACACCTAACCTATACAAACATAGAGCAACTCAACACAGCGTGAAGAGGCCAAAATTGACGCCCTCCCCAGCGTCAGGCAGGGCACATTAGAACTCATTAGACCCCCGGAATACTCCGAATAGCAGCGAAGAGCGCAGAAGTCAAAGTAGCCTCTCCTGACCGAGCCAAACGAAACATACACAAACGTAACCTAACTCAACCTAACCTGACGAGACTTCCATCGCTGACCTGCACAGCGACAAGCCGAGTATACTTGAGCACAGTGCAGCGCAGAAATCCACCTGATAACAGTGTACAGTGCGATAGCCAAAACTATTCTAACCGAACTTAACCTACATAAACCTGACGTGCCACGACTACTCTTGCTCGCCACCCCAGAGTCGGCCAGAACGTAGTAGGGCTATGTGGAGCACAGGAATCCGCCGAATAGCAGTCTATAGCACAAAAGTCAAAGAAATTCTAACCGAACATTGCTAACCTAGCCTAACGAAACGTAACCTAACACAAACTGACGTACCGACACCACCATTACTGGCTAGCCCTGTGCGAACCAGAGAATATTAAAGCACGCCAGAGAGCAAAAATTAACGGAATAGCAGTGTATAGCACAATAGTCAAAGCTGTCTATCCCAACCCACCCAAAGGTAATAAATGCTAACAGAGCATTACTCAACCTATGACGACGGTACCGCTATTGCTGGCCCCCACAGCGGCAAGCAGAATGTTCCAGAACACAGTATAACGCAGAAATCCAACGTATTGCAGTGAATAGCGCAAAAACCGTAGATACCCTAGCATAATTTGACCTAACCTAACCTAACCGAACGTAGCATATCTCAACATATCGTGCAGCGACCACTGCTACTTGCCTCCGAATAGCCAAGCAGAATCTGGTAGAGCACAGTAAAACACAGAAATACACCAAATGACAGAGTATAGAACGAAAGTCGGAGCTATCCTGACCAAATTTACTATTACATAACCTAGAAGAACGTAACCTAACTCAAACTAACGCGCCGCGAAAGCTATTGTTCTCCTCGCCAGAGTCGAGCAGATTATAGCAGAGCAACGTAGAACGCAGGAATCCACCGAATAGCAGTGTATAGTGCAATAGTCAAAGTTAACCTAGCCAGACGTAACAGAACCAAGCGCAACATAGTCCAACCTGAAGTGACTTGACCACTATTGGTGGCCATCGCAGTGCCCAGCGGTACATACCGGAGCACGGCAGAGTGCAGAAATCCAACATATAGCAGTGTATACCACGAAAGCCAAAGTAATGCAAACCCAACCAAAGCAAACATAACCTCA
>NW_016967609.1:0-1014 GCF_001483705.2 Eufriesea mexicana
TATTAGAGCACAGTAGAGCGCAGAAATCCGCCGAATAGCAGTGCATAACACAAAAGATAAAACATTCCTAACCAAACGTAATCTAACCTAAACTAGCAGAACGTAACCGAACAAAGCCTATCGTGCCACGACCGCTGTTGCTGGTCTCCAAAGAGTCGAGTAGAGCATTGTAGAGCAATGGGAAGTGCAAAGACCCACCGAATATCAGTGTATGACACATGACGAAGTTATCCTATCCTAACCAGACCAAACATATCCTAACCATACGTAACATAACTCAAATTAACGTGCCGAGAGCACTATTTCCGGCATCCCCAACGCGAGGCAGGGCATATTACAGTACAGCTGAGCGCAGAAATACACAGAATAGCAGTGTATAACGCAAAAGTCAAATCTGCACTATCTGTAACGTACCAAAACGTGACATAAACAGACGAAACGTGACCCACGCTGACGTTTCACGACCGCTATTGCTGGCCTCGCGAGAGCAAAGCAGAGCACTGCAGAGCAATGGAGTGCGTAGAAATCATCCGAATGGCAAGCTGTACCAGAAAGTCAAGGCAACCCAAACCTAACCCAAGCAAACGTAACATAATCAAACGTAGCTTAACTCAAACAGACGTGACTACAACACAATTACTGAACGCCCGGATTCGAGCAGAGTACAGTAGAGCGATGTATAGCGTGGAAATTTTCCGAACAGCGGGGTACAGCACAAAAATCGAAGCTATCCTGTACTAACCTAACCAATCCTAACCCCACTAAACGTATCCTAACGCATTCTGTCCAGCCATGACCACTAATGCTGGTATCCCAGGGTCGGGCAGAGTATAGTAGAGCACAGTAGGGAGCAGAAAGCCACCAAATAGCAATGTATGGCACAAAAGCCAAAGATACCATGATCTAACCAGGCATAACGTAACATAACCGCACGTAGAGTAGCTGAACCTGACGCGCCTCGAGCACTATTTCCGTTTTCCCCAGGGACAAGCAGAGGGTAATAGAGAAGAGTAG
>NW_016967611.1:0-876 GCF_001483705.2 Eufriesea mexicana
ATTTTCGACTAATATCGTTGTGAGCAAACTTTCTTGCATAAATATGCAGGAAATATCCTATTGGCGTGCTGTAGACATTGCTGTGAAATAAGGTCGGTGTGGAATGTTCAATTTAATCGACATTTTTGACTAATATCGTGGTGACCGTGCGTCCTCGCATAAATAATTAGGACAAATTCTATTGGTGTGCTATAGCCATTGTAATGCAACAGAAACTGAATGGAAAGTTCAATTTTGTTGACATTTTCACTAATATCGCTGTGAGCAAGCTTTCTTGCATAAATAAGGATGAAAGAGACCTTTGGCGTGCTGTGCCACTAAAATGCATTAGAACCAGTCTAGAAAGTTCAATTTCATTGGCATTTTCGACTTATATCGTGGTGACCGTGCGTCCTCGCATAAATAATTAGGACAAATTCTATTGGTGTGCTATAGCCATTGTAATGCAACAGAAACTGAATGGAAAGTTCAATTTTGTTGACATTTTCACTAATATCGCTGTGAGCAAGCTTTCTTGCATAAATAAGGAGGAACGGTCCTTTCGGCGTGATGTGGCCATTGCAATGCAACAGAATCTGAATGGAATTTTGAATTTTATTATCATTTTCGGCAAATATCGTGGTGAACACACTTCCTCGCAAAAATAAAGAGAATAGATTCTATTGGCGTGCTATAGCCATTGATATACAATAGAGTCTGACCTGAGAGATCAATTTTATATACATTTTCGACTAATATCGTGGTGAACAAACTTCCTCGCATAAGTAAGCCGGATAAATTCTATTGGCGTGATATAGGCAATTCATTGCTACAGAAACTGACTGGAAAGATCAATTTTATTTACAATTTCGACTAATATCTTTGTGAGCAAACTTT
>NW_016967612.1:0-256 GCF_001483705.2 Eufriesea mexicana
ACATTGGCGTGCTATAGCCACTGCAATGACATATAATCTGTATGGAATAACCAATTTTATTGAAGTTTCTTCTATTATCGTGTTGGGCTAACTTTCTTGCATAAATAAGAAAGAAAGTTTCTATTGACGTGCTATAGCAATTGCAATGCTATAGAATATGTCTGGAAATTTCAATTTTATTCACATATACGACTGTTGTCGTCATGAGCTAACTTTCTTGCGTAAATAAGGAGGAAAAATTCCATTGGCGTGCTAT
>NW_016967613.1:0-681 GCF_001483705.2 Eufriesea mexicana
GCATCCATACATACATCAATACACACAACCATACTTCCATACATCCATCCATCCATACATCCATTCATCCATACGTCGATCCATCTATACACCAATCCATGCACACATCCACCCATCCATACATCCACCCATCCATACATCCATCCGTCAACACATTCATACATCCATACATACATTCATAAATCCAACCATCCATACACCCATCCATCCATTCACCTGTCCATCCATCCATTCATCCATCCATCCGTCCGACCATTCAATCATCCGTCCGGACACCCATTCGTCCTTCCATACATCCATCCATCCATATTTCGAACCAAACATACATCCACGCATTCATACACCCTCCCACCCGTACATGCATACACCCATCTATCCATCCATGCATCCATCCATCCATACATCCATACATCCACACCTCCATAAACCATAAATACATCCATTCGTACGTCTATCATTCGATACATCCATCCATCCATACATCCATACATCCATCCAGCCATTCACCCATCCATATATACAACCACGCATCACACGCATCCTTCCATCATGACGTTCTTCCATCCACGCGCGCATTCGTACATACATCCATCCATCCATGTATCCATCCATCCATATATCCATCCGAACATCATTAAATCCATCCATCCATCCATCCTTCCATAGACCCGTACATCCGAC
>NW_016967614.1:0-553 GCF_001483705.2 Eufriesea mexicana
TTAATTTCGGTAACTGTAGCCTGGGTTTCCGTGTTATACACTGTTGTACGATAGATATCTGCGCTCGGCTGCACTTTGTTACATTCTGCTTGGACCTGTGGAGCCCAGCGATAGTGGTCGGGGTTCGTTATGTTGAGCTATGTTACGTTTGGTTATGTTACGGTTGGATATATTAGGAATGGATAGGTATGACTTTTACGCTACACACTGCTGTTCAGTGGAATTTTGCTCACAACTGTGCGCTAATATGTTCTGCTTGGCTGTGGGGAGTGGGGTGGCCAGCAATAGACGCGGCGCGTTATGTGGAGTTAGGCCACGATTGACTATGTTACGATAGGTTATGTTTTGTCAGGGTGGCTTCGACTTTCACGCCATAAACTCTTATACGGCTGTTTCCTGTGACCTACTGTGTTCTACTGTTTTCTAATTGCATATGTGGAGCCTGGCAGCAGTTTCCGCGCCACGCACCTATCAGTTACGCAACGTTTGTTTATGTTAGGTTAGATCAGGTTATGTCATGATATCTTCGACATTTCTGCTTTCCACTGCAATG
>NW_016967615.1:0-497 GCF_001483705.2 Eufriesea mexicana
GGATGTATGGATGGACGGATGTATGGATGTATGTATGTATGAATGTATGTATGTATGGATGTACGGATGTATGGATGTATGGATGCATGGATGTATATCTGTGTGGTTGTATGGATGGCTGGATGTATCAGTGGATGGATGTATGGTTGGATGTATGTATGTATGTACGGATGTATGTATGTATGGGTGTATGTATGGTTGTATGGATATATGGATGGATGGATTTATGGATGTGTGGATGTATTAATGTATGGATGGGTGGATGTTTGGATGGATAGTTGTATGGATCGATGGATGTATGGATGGGTACTTGTATGGAGGGTTGGCTGTATCGTTCGATGGATGTATGGATGGATGGATGTATGTACGGATGAATGGTCGGTAGGATGGACCGATGTATGGATAGATTGAGGTATGGATGAACGGATGTACAGATGTATGGATGTACGGATGTATGGATGTATGGATGTATATCTGTATGGTTGTATGGATGGATG
>NW_016967616.1:0-519 GCF_001483705.2 Eufriesea mexicana
TCAGGTCAGGTCTGGTCAGGTCAGGTCAGGTCAGGTCAGGTCAGGTCAGGTCAGGTCAGTTCAGGTAAGGTCAGTTTAGGTCAGGCCATGTGAGGTCATGTCAGGTCAGGCCAGGTCAGGCCAGGCGAGGCCAGGTCGTGTCAGGTCAGGTCAGCTCAGGTCAGGTCACGTGAGGTCGGTTGAACTCAGGACACGACGGGTCATGTCAGACAAGGTCAGGTCAGTTCAGGTCAGGTCAGGTCGGTTCAACTCAGGACTGGACGGGTCAGGTCAGTTCAGGTCAGGTCAGATCGGTCCGGTCAGGTGAGGCCACGTCACGTCCGGACAGGTCTCCTATGGTCAAGCCAGGTCAGTTCAGTTCAGGTCAGGAGAGAACAGGACAGGTCTGGTCAGGTCTGGTCATGTCAGGTCAGGTCATGTCAGGTCAGGTCATGTCAGGTCAGATCAGTCAGGCCTGGTCAGGTCAGGTCAGGTCAGGTCAGGTCAGGTCAGGTCAGGTGAGGTCAGGTCACGTCAGGT
>NW_016967617.1:0-1355 GCF_001483705.2 Eufriesea mexicana
CGGTCGTGGCACGATAGGTTGTGTTAGGTTACGTTTGGTTAGGTTAGGATCGTCTATGTTAGGTGGTGATAGCTTCGTCTTTTGTGCTACACACTGCTTTTCGGAGGATTTCAGCACTCCATTGTGCTTTAGTTCGTTCAGCTTGGCACTGGGAAGCCCAGTAATTGTGGTCTGGGCAAGTTAAGTTGAGTTATGTTACGCTCGGTTGGGTCATGGTGGTTTGGGTTATGCCTGGATAACTTTGACTTCCGTGGTGTACACTGCTATTCGATGGATATCTGCGCTCCACTGTGCTCGACTATATTCTTCTTGTCCCTCGGGAGACTAGCAATTGTTGTCGGGGCACGTTAAGTTGAGTTATGCTATGTTCGGTTATGTTCTGCTTGTTTGGGTTATGTTTGGTTATCTTAGACATTTCTGACATACACGGCAATTCTATGTATTTCTGCGAACTACTATCCACATGTATGTTCAGTTTGGCTCTTTGGAGGCCAGCAATCGTGCTCGCGTCGCGTTAGGTTGTGTTAGGTTACGTTTGGTTATGATAAGGTAGGCTAGGTTAAGAGATGATTGCTCTGACTTTGATGCTGTACATTGCCATTCGGTGGATTTCAGGGCTCTACTGTCCTCTAATGTGTTCAGCTTGACTCTGCCAAGGTCAGCTATAGCGGTTTCGCCACGTTATGGTCGGTTAGGTTACGATTTGGTAGGTTACGTTAGGTAAAGTTAGGTTAAGAGCTACAAGACTTTTATGCTATACGCTGCTCTTCGGCGGATTTCTGCCTTCTACTGAGCTCTGGTTCATTCTGCTTAGCTCTGGGAAGGCCAGCAACAGCGGCATCGGCACGTTGCGGTGAGTTATGCTCCGTTTGCTTAGGTTAGGTCAGGTCGCGCTAGGATTGGATATCTTCGACCACTGTGCTCTACCCTGCAATGCGGCGAACTCCTGCGCTCTATTTGGCTCCAGTGTAATCTGTTTGGCTCTGAGGTTGTGTGCAATAGTTGTATCGGCACGTTAGGCTAGGTTATAGTGCGATTGGTTATATTACGTTGAGATGGGATACAAGAGTATAGCATCGGATTTTGTGATATACACTGTATTCGACGGATTTCTGCGTTATACGTTGCTCTAATATGCACCGCTTGGCTCTGGTAATGCCAGCAATAGTGGTCGAGGCAAGTCATGTTTTATTAGGCTACGTTGCGTTTGGTTACGTTAGTTTGGTTTAGGTGAGGATGGCTTTGACTTTTCTGTTGTACCCTGCGATTCTATTAATTTCTGCGCCCCACCCTAATCTAATATTTTCTGCTCGGCTCCGGGGAGGCCAGCAATAAATGTCTCGGCACGTTTGGTT
>NW_016967618.1:0-1170 GCF_001483705.2 Eufriesea mexicana
GCTCGACGAACGAGATGCCAGCAATAGTGCTCGCGGCACGTTATGGTGAGTATGTCTACGTTGAGTTTGGTTACGTTGGTTTGTGTTAGGTCCGGGTGTCTCTGACTTTCCGGCTGTACACTGAGATGCTATGGATTTCTGCACCATGCTCTCCTCTATTATGTTTTGCATGCCTCAGGGGTTGCCAGCAATAGTAGATGCGGCACGTTAGGTTGTGTTATCTTTCTATCGGTTGTGTTACGCTTGGCTAGTTTAGGGTAGGGAAACATTGACTTTCACGCTATACACTGCTACTTGGTGGACTCCTGCGCTCTTCATAACCCTACTATACTCTGTTCGACTCTGTAGAGACGAGTAATAGCTGTCGCGGCGCGATAGGTAGGGTTTGGTTGCGATTGGTTAGCTTAGGTCAGGTTACGTTTGGTGAGGATGGCTTTGACCTTCTTGTTATATAATGCTTTCGATGGATTTCTGAACTCTACTCTGCACTAATACGTTCTGCTTGGCCCTGGGGAGGCCAGCAGTGGATGTCTCCTCTCGTTACGTTTAGTTATTCTACGTTTAGTTACGTTAGGTTAGGCCAGGTTAGGTTTGGAAGTCTTTGAATTTTGTGCTATACACTCATATTTCGCGGCTTTCTGCGCTGTACCGCGCATTAATTAGTATATTCTGCTTGGATATTGGGAGGCCAGCAGTAGTGGTTTCGGCTCGTTAGATTTTGTTAGATTGCGTTCGGCTGTATTACGTTTGGATAGGGTATGATAGGATATCTTTGACTTTTGTGCTATACGCGGCTATTCGGTGGACTTTTAGGCTCTACGTTGCTCTATTCTACACTGCTCAACTCATGGGATGCCAGTAATAGTGGTCCCGGCCCGTTAGGTTTAATTAGGTTACGTTTCGTTACGTTGCGTTAGTTCGGGTAGGTTTCGATAGATTTGACTGTCGTGGTGAACACTGCTATTCGGTGGATTTCTACGCACTACAGTGCTCAATTGTGCTCTGCATGTCTCTGGGGAAACCAGTAATGGTGGCCTCGGCACGATAGGTTGAGATAGGATACGCTTGTTCTGGTTACGTTAGCATTGGTTAGGCCCGTGTAGCTTCGACTTTTCCACTCTACACCGCGATTCCATGGATACCTGCGGTCTGCTATACTCTATTATGTTC
>NW_016967619.1:0-257 GCF_001483705.2 Eufriesea mexicana
TGGCCGGAAATTTCAATTTTATTGACATCTTCGACTAATATCGTGGTGAGCTAGCTTCCTTGCGTAAGTATGGAGGAAAGATCCTGTTGGCGTACTATAGCCATTACGATGCTGTAGAATGTGGCCGGAAAATTCAATTTTATTGACATTTTCGGCTAATACTGTGGTGAGTTGTCTTTCTTGCATAAACAAGCAGGAAAGATTGTATTGGCAAGTTATAACCATTGCAATGCTATAGAAGCTGGATGGAAAATTCA
>NW_016967620.1:0-1440 GCF_001483705.2 Eufriesea mexicana
GCAGAATACAATAGAGCACAGTAGAGCGAAGCAGGGCACCGGATGGCAGCGAATAGCAAAAATCTCAAAGACACCCTAACACTACGTTTCTTAACCTCTCCTAGCCAAACGTAGGCTAACTAAGCTTAACGGACCGCGGCCACTACTCCTGGCATCCCCAGAGACAAGCGGAGCGAATTAGAGCGCAGTGGAGCGCAGAAATCCACCGAATAGCAGTTCATAGCGCAAATGGCAAAGCCCACCTTCGCTACCCTAACGAAACGTAACAAAAAGAAACGTAGCCTAGCTGTACCTAACGTGACAAGACCACAATTACTGTCCTCCGCAGTGTCGAGCAGAGCATGCTAGAGCAATGTGGACCGAAGGAATCCAACGAATAGCCTTTTATAGCGCAAAAGTTGAAGTTACCCTATCCTAGCCTATCCAATCATAATAAAACCATACGTAACGTATCTCAAACTAACGAGTCGTGACCACAATTGCTGGCCTCCCCAGAGACACGCAAAGCATATGAGGGCACAGTAGAGAGCAGAAATCTACCGTATATCAGAGTACCGCACAAAAGTTAAAGCTTCCCTCTCCTATCCTAACCTAACATATCCTAACCAAACGTAACCTATCTAAGCCTGCCGTGCAGCGACAAACCTTGCTGGCCTCCCCATCGCCAAGCGGCACATATTAGAGGAGATCGGAGCGCAGGAGCCAATAGAATGGCAGAGTACAGCATAAAGGACAAGGAAATGCAAAACTATCCGAAGCTAACTTAACCCAGCCAAACGTAACATATCACATACTAGCGTGCCGATACCGCTATTACTGGCATCCACAGAGCCAAGGAGAACATACTGGAGCACAGTAGAGCGCAGAAGTCCACCGAGTAGGCGTGTATATCACAGAAGTCAAAGAGATCCTCTCCAAACCTAACCAATCGGAACATAACCAAACGCAACGTAACTCAACCTGACGTGACGCTCCCACGGTATACCAAACGCAACGTAACTCAAACTGACGTGACGCTCCCACGGTTGCTTGCCCCCATAGGAACAAGCAGAGCATACCAGGGCGTAGTAAGTGGCAGAAATCCAACGAATAGTAGTGTATAGCGCAAAAGTAGAAGCCATCATAGCCAAACGTGACATAACCTAACCAAGCCAAGCGTAACCTAACTCAACATAATGCGCCTCGTCCATTATTGTTGCCCTCCCAAGGGTGGAGCGGGGCATGGTACAGCAATGTGCAGCGCAGGTATCCACTGAATAGCAGTGTAGAGCACTAGAGTCAAGACTGCCCTAACCTACCTAACCTAACCTAGCCAAGCCAAACGTACCCTGACGCAGCATATGGAGCCGAGACCGCCATTGCTGCCTTTCCCAGAGGCAAGCAGAACATATCAGGCCCCAGAAGAGCGCAGGAACCGACCGAATATCAGCGTATTGCACA
>NW_016967621.1:0-296 GCF_001483705.2 Eufriesea mexicana
ATGGATCGATGGATGTATGGGTGGGTGGATGTTTGGATGGATGGATGTATGGAAGTATGGACGTATGTATGAATGTATGTATGGATGGATGGCTGTATGGTTGGGCGGAAGTGTGGATGGATAGAGGTACGGGTGGACGAGTGTACGGATGTATGGGTGTATGGATTTATATATGTATGGGTGGAAGGACGGATGGTTGTATCGAATGATAGAAGTACGATTGGGCGATTTTGTGGGTGCATTGTCGAGTGGATGTATGGATGTACACATGGATGTGTGTATGAATGGATATGTTT
>NW_016967622.1:0-885 GCF_001483705.2 Eufriesea mexicana
GTGCAGAGACCACTGTAGCTGATCTTCCCAGAGCCAGGCTGATGATGTAAGAGCACTCTGGCCAAGGGTATCCATCTAATAGCAGGCTATAGGACTAAAGTCAGAGCTGTCCTCTCGTAACCTAACCAATCGTATCATAGCCAAACGTATCCTAACCCAACCTAACGTGTCGCGACCGCTATTGCTGGCCTCCGCTGAGTCAAGCAGAACACATCATTGGAGAGAAAAACGCAGAAATGCACAGAATCGCAGGGAATATCAGAAAAGTCGAAGCTGCTCAAAACAAACACAAACCAACAGAATATAATCAACCACAGCATAACTAAACCTAACGAGACGAGACCGCTGTTGCTGCCATTCCCAGAGCCAAGCAGGGCACACTAGAGCACAGTAGATCGGAGTAGTCCACCGAATATAGGTGTTCAGCACACAGGTAGAGATATCGTGTTCAAACATATCCTGACCCAACCTAACTGTGCGTAACCTGACTAAGTTTAACGTGCGGAGGCCACTAGTGCTGGCATTCCCTGAGCTAAATTGAAAGCATTAGAGCTCTGTATGGCGCAGAATTCCACCTGATAGCAGGCTATAGCCCTACGGTCATAGATACCTCTCCTAACCCAACACCTGATAGCAGGCTATAGCCCTAAGGTCATAGATACCTCTCCTAACCCAACAAATCGTAACATAACCAAACGTAACCTAAGTCAGCGTAACATGAGGCGACCGCTATTGCTGGCCTCATCGCAGCCAAGAAGAACGCATTAGCGGAAAGCAGGACGCAGAGATACATAGTATCGCTGTGTATATCTGGAAAGTCTTAGCTATAAAAACCTAACCCTAACACACATAAGACAACCGCACATAGCCTAACTCAGCCTAAGG
>NW_016967623.1:0-2036 GCF_001483705.2 Eufriesea mexicana
GGATGAGATAGGTTACGTTTTGTTAGGTTAGGTTTGTTTGGGTCAGGTTGAGGAACCTTTAACTTTCGTGACATGGAATGACATTCTACGGACGTCAACGCTCTGTTCTCCTCCAATATGCCCTGGTTGGCGACGGAGAGGCCAGCAATAGCTGTCTCGACACGTTAGGTCGGCTGCGATACATTTGGTTAGGTTATGTTAGCCTTGGTAAGGTTTGGATGGTTTCGACTTTTCTGCTGGACATTGCGATTCTAGGGATTTCTGCGCCCGGCACTCCACTATTATGCTCTGCTTGGCTCTTGTCACGTTTGTTTGAGTTAGGCTACTTTTGGTGAGGATAAGTTTGCTTAGGTTAGGTATGGATTGCTTTGACTTTTGCGGTACAGACTGTTTTCGGGGGACTTCTGTGCTCTACTCTGCTCTAGTGTGTTCTGCTTGACTCTGGGGAGGCTAGTAAAGGTTGTTTCAGCACGCAAGTTTGAGCTAGTTTGCGCGTGGCTTTGCTAGGTTTCGGATATGTTTGGTTAGCGTATCTGAAATTTTTGCGCGGTACGCTGCTATTCGGTCGACACCTGTGCAATACGTTGCTCTACCAGAATCTGCTTGTCCTTAGGGATGTCAGTTATGGCGGTTGTGTCAGGTTTGATTGTGTTATGTTACGTTCGGTTTGACTAGGGCTGGTTAAGTTTCCTCAGGATGGCTTCGACTTTTGTGCTATACACTGCTATTGGGTCGACATATGCTCTCTGCATGGCTGTAATAGCATCTGCTTGTCTATGGGGAGGGCAGCTATGGTGGTTATGGCACGTTCGGTTGGGAAAGGATACCTTTTCTTAGGGTAGGTCAGGCCAAGTTTGGTAAGGATGGCTCCGCCGTCTGTGCTATACACTGCTATTCGGTGGATTTCTGAACTCTGCTGGCCTCTGGTACATTCTGCTTGGCCATGGGGAGGCCAGGAGTGTTGATCTCGGCACGTTAGTCCGCGCTATGTTGCGTTTGGTTACGTTACGTTCGGTTAGGTTAGGACAGGGTAACTCTGATTTTTGCGCCGTACACTGCTTTTCGGTGGTTTCCTGCCTTCTACTCTGCTACACAGTAATCTGCTTGGCACTGTGGAGGCTAGCGATAATAACCGCGGAACGTTGTGTTGAGCTTGCTATGTCTGATTGTGTTATGTTGGTTTCGGTTAGGTCTGTGTATCTTTGAATTTTCCCCTGTATACTGCGATTCAATGGATTTTTGCGCTCCACTCTCCTCTCATACGTTCTGCGTGTCTCTGGGATGGCCAGCAATAGCGATGGCGTCACGTTAGTTAGGGCTTTGTTACGTTTCGTGATGTTACGATCGGGTTTGTTAGGAAAGGAGAGCTATGACTTTTTCGTTATACACTGCTCTACAGTGGATTTACCCGCTCTACTGGGTTCTAATATGTTTTTCTTGGTTCTGCTTATGCTAGCAATAGAGTTATCTGCTAGTTTGGCTTAGTTATTCTACGTTTGGTTCGGTTGGGTTAGGTGTCGTTTGGTTAGGATATCTCTTACTTCTGAGGTGTACATTGCTATCCAGTAGCCTTCTGCGCTCCACCGTGCTCTACTATACACTGCTAGAATCTGAGGAGTCCCGTGGTAGGGCGTGTTTAGTTAGGCTGCGTTTTGTAATGTCACAATTCGTTATGTTAGGAGAGGGCAGCTTTGACTTTTGTGCTATACACCGCTATTCGGTGGACTTCCACACTCTACACTGCTCCACTATGCTCTGTCCGACTCTGGGGAGGCCATTAATAGTTGTCCCGGCGCGTCAGGTTGAGTTATGCTATGTTCGGTTAGGGTATGTTCGCCTGGGTTCGGTTTGGATAGCTTCGACTTTCGTGGTATAAACAGAAGTTCGGTGGATTTCTTCGATCTTCGATACTCCAACATGCTCTGCTTGTCTCTGGGAATCCAGGAATTGTAGTTCCGGTACGTTACGTTGTATTAGGTTACGTTTGGTTCCGCTACGTTTGGCCAGGCTTGGACAGGTTATCTTTGACTTTTGTG
>NW_016967624.1:0-356 GCF_001483705.2 Eufriesea mexicana
CATTCATCCATCCGGACATACATCCTTCCGTATATACATCCATCCATTCATCCTCCCGCACATACGTTCAGACATACATCTATCGTTCCATACATCCATCCATCCATACATCATACCATTCATACATCCACCGATCCATACATCCACTTATACATCCATACATACATCAATACGCACATCCACTCATCCGTAGATCCATACATACATACAGCCATCCTTCCATACATACATACATCCATACATTCGTACATCAATACATCCATACATCCCCACATACATACATCCTCAAATCCGTCCAACCATACAACCATCCACCCATACATACATCCAGGTGTACATCCATACATACATACATA
>NW_016967625.1:0-604 GCF_001483705.2 Eufriesea mexicana
CTATGCTACCCTCTCCTATCCTAACAAAACGCAACATACCCAAACGTAACCTAACACGACCTATCGTGTAGCGACCACTATTGACGGCCATCCCATGGACAAATAGAGTATAAGTGAGCAGAGTAGGGCGCAGATATCCACCGAATAGCAGTACATCGCGCAAAAGTTAGCGCTGCCCACTCCCGACCTAACCAATCGTATCACAAGCAAACGTAGCCTAACTCAAGCTAGCGGGCCGAGACTACTATTTCCGGCCTCCGCCGTTCCGAGCAAAATATACTAGAGCACGGTTGGGCTTTGAAATCTGCAGCACTTCAGTTCATATCACAAAAGTGAAGGGAATCTTGACCATACCTAACCAAACATAACCTAACCAAACGTAACATAACGAAACCAATAATGCCCCGACCTATTACTTCCGCAGCCGCATGGGCAAGCAGGCCACGATGGAGCACAGTAGAGAGCAGAAATCCTTACAATCGCAGCGTATAGCAGAACAGTCAAATCCATCCAAACATAATACAGGGAAACATAACCATACGGACGTAGAATAACTATTCACGACTTGCCGCGACCACTACTGCTGGACTCACAAGGGCCAAGC
>NW_016967626.1:0-807 GCF_001483705.2 Eufriesea mexicana
CTATATTGCTCTAATATGCTCTGGTTGGCTCTACGGTGGGCAGCAAAAATAATCTCGGCACCTAATGTTCGGCTGTGCCACGTTCGGTAAGGTTGGGTTAAGACAGGGAGAGCCAGGATGTCTCACACTTTTGTGCTGTACACTTCAATGCTGTGGATTACTGCAATCCACTGTGCTCTAGTTTACTGTGGGTGGCCCTGGTGAGGCTAGCCATAGCAGTCTCGGCACGTTAGGTTGAGTTAAGCTATGTTCGGTTATGTTACGTATGGTTATTTTTGGATAGGTTAGTTTTGACTGTTATGCTGCGCATTGCGATTCTATGGATTTCTGGGCTCTATTTTACCCTAATATGCTTTGCTTGTATGGGGAGGCAAGCAACTCTGGTTCTGGCACGTTATGTTCAATTAGGATATGTTTGCTTATATTACGCTTGGCTAGGTTAGGACAGGATAGAGTAGACTTTTGTGTTATAGGCAGCTATTCGGTTGGCTTCCGCGCTCTGCCGCG
Source organism: Eufriesea mexicana (assembly GCF_001483705.2). NCBI lineage: Eukaryota > Metazoa > Arthropoda > Insecta > Hymenoptera > Apidae > Eufriesea > Eufriesea mexicana. The sequence goes on from NW_016967626.1 coordinate 508, forward strand.
GTCTTGAATGCTCTGCTTGGCTTGTGGAGGGCAGCAGCAGTGGTCTCGGCATGTTACCCTTTGTCATGTAACCTTTGTTTATGCTAGGATTGGTTAGGTTAGGACAGGGTAGCTTTGACTTTTTTGCTGTACACCGCCATTCGGTGGATTTGTGCTTTCTACATGACTCTACTATACTCTGCTTGACTCTCTGGAGGCCATCAACAGTGGTGGCGTCACGGTAGGTTTTGATAGGTTACGTCTTGTTAGATTGCATTAGGTTATGGTTGGTTAGCATATCTATGACTTTTGTGCTATACA
>NW_016967627.1:0-662 GCF_001483705.2 Eufriesea mexicana
CACGTTGCCGGCCTCCACAGAGTCGAGCAGAGCATAATAGAGGACAGCAGGGCGAAGAAGTCTGTAGAATCGCATTGCACAACACGAGAGTCATATCCATCCCCGCCTAACCCAAGCTACAGTAACCTAACCAAACGCAGTATACCACAACGAAACGTGACGCGGCCGCTACGGTTCGCCTCCCCAGAGTCCAACAGAATACAGTGGAGCAATGTAGAGCACAGAAGTCCAACGAATAGCACTGTATATCGCGAAAGACAAAGCTATACCAACCAAACCTAACCTAACCTAACCTACCAGAACGTAACCTAACTAAAACCAACGTGCCGCGAACGCTATTGCTCGCCCCCATAGAGACGAGCAGAGTGTAGTAGAGCAACAGAGAGCGCAGGGATCCGCCGAATAGCAGTGTAAAGCACAGAAGTCAAAGCTGACCTAACCTAACCTAACCTAACTTAACAAAACATATCCTAACTCAACCTAACGTGCCGAAACGAATATTGCCGGCTTCCCCAGAGTCAAGCGGAGCATATTTGAGCACAGCAGACGAATCCACGGAATAACAGCGTAGAGCACAAAAGTCAAAGCTATCCTCTCCAAACCTGATGAATCGTAACACAACCGAAATTGGCGTGACACAACCTGTGGCGCCATGACCAGAA
>NW_016967628.1:0-253 GCF_001483705.2 Eufriesea mexicana
GCATTGCAATGCCTATAGCACGCCAACAGGGTACTTCATCCTTATTTATGCAAGCAAGTTAACTCACCACAATATTAGTCGAAAATGTCAATAAAATTGAACTTTCCAGCCAGATTCTGTAGCATTGCGACGGCTATAGCACGTGAATTGAACGTTCCTCCTTATATATGCATGAAAGTTAGCTTACCAAGATGTTAGTCGAACATGTCAGTAAATTTGAAGTTTCCATACACATTCTATATCAAAGCAATGC
>NW_016967629.1:0-316 GCF_001483705.2 Eufriesea mexicana
GCTTGGCTACGGGGAGGCCAGTAGCATTAATCTCGGCACGTCAGTCTGAGTCATGTTGCGTTCAGTTGTGTTACGCTTGGCTAGGTTAGGACAGGGTAGCTTTGACTTTTGTGCTATAAACTGCTATTCGGTGGACTTCTGCGCACTACTATCATATAATATGCCCAGCTTGGCGCTCGGGTGGCCATCAATAGAGGTCTCTGCACGATTGGTTGAGATAAGCTGCGTTTGGTTTGGTTACGTTTGGAATGGTTAGGATAGGATAGCTTTGACTTTTATGATGTACAATGCTCTTCTGTGGATCACGGCGCTCTGT
>NW_016967629.1:3750-5026 GCF_001483705.2 Eufriesea mexicana
GAGAGGATGGCTTCGGCTTTACTGCCTTAGACCGCGATTAGGAGGACTTCTGCGCAATAAAGTGCTCTAATGCTTTCTGCTTCGCTACGGTAAGCCCACCAAGAGACGTCTTGGCACGTTATGATGGGCCAGGTTACGTTCGGTTAGGTGGGGACAGACTACGTGTGGTAAGAACAGCCTCCACTTTTGTGCTGCACACTGGTATACAATGGATTTCTGGGCTCCAGTGTGCTCTAGTATGTTCTGCTTGACCCTGGGGTGGCCAGCAATAGTGATCTCGGTACGTTGCGTTGAGTCATGTGTCTTTCGGTTAGGTTGTGTTATGCCATTTTTGGTTTGAGCACCTTCCACTTTTGTGTTGTTCACAGCTATTCGGTAGACTTCTGCTCTCCACTGCGCTCTAATATGACATGCTTGGCTCTGCGGCGGCCAGTAATAGTTGGCGTAGCACGTCAGGTAAAGTTATGATAAGTTACGTTATGCTACGATCCTTTCTGTTAGGAGAGGGTGGCTTTGAGTTCAGTGCTATAGACTGCTATTAGGTGGATTTCTGCGGCCTACAGTGCACTAATATTTCAGGTTGGCTCAGGCAAGGCCAGCAATAGTACTCTCGGCTCGTTAGAATTAGTCGGGCTACGTTCGGATAGGTTGGGCTTGGCTAAGTTTGGACAGGATAGCTGCTACTTTTGTGCTGTACACCGACATTTCATGAATTTCTGCTCTCAACACTGCTCTAGTTTGTCCTGCCTGGCGCTGGGGAGGGCAGCAATAGCGTTCTCAGCCCGTTAGGTTGAGTCAGGCTATGTTTGGTTATATTCTGTTTGTTTAGGTCAGGCACGGGTACCTCCCACTTTTCTGATATACACAGCTACTAAATTGTTTTCTGCGCTCTACTTTCCACTAATTTGTTCCGCTTGAATCTGGGTAGGTCAGAAAATGTGGTCACGGCACGTTTGATTGAGTTAGGATACGTCCCTTTGTGTTTCGGTAGGTGAGGTTACCAGAGGATAGCTTTGACTTTAGTGCCATTTCTGCTCCCTACGGTGCCTTAATATTTTCTGCTTGCCTCGTAGAAGGCCAGCAACAGTGGTCTCGGCACGTTACGGAGTCACGTCACGCTCGGTTAGGTTGTGTTAAGCGAAGTTTGATCGGGATGACTCCAACTTTTGAGCTGTACACTGACATTCGGTGGATTTCTGCGCTCTACATCTCACTAGACTGTCCTGATTTTCACTGGCTTGGCCAGTAAGAGTGGTCGCGGCACGATAATGTAAGC
>NW_016967630.1:0-1052 GCF_001483705.2 Eufriesea mexicana
GTCTATAAAACGGAATTTTCCAGCCGGATTCTTTAGCTCTGCCATGGCTATAGCACGCCAATAAAATCTTTCCTCCTTATTTGTGCAAGAAAATCATCTCACCACGATATTAGACGAAAATGCCAATAAAATTGAATTTTCGAGGCAGATTCAATAGCATTGTAATGGCTATAGCACGCCAATAGAATCCTTCCTCGTTATCTAAGCAAGAAAGTTAGCACACCACGATATTACTCGAAAATGTCAATAAAATTGTATATTCCAGCCTGATTATATGGCGTTGCAATGGCTATAGCGCGCCAAAAGAACTTTTCCTCCTTATTTATGCAAGAAAATTAGCTCACCACGGAATTAGTCGAAAATGTAACTAAAATTGAATTTTCCAGATTCCAGCCAGATTCTATAGCATTGCAATGGCTATAGTAGGCCAATAGAATTCTTCCTCCTTCCGTATACAAGGGAGTTAGCACACCACGATATTGGTCGAAAATAACATTAGAATTGAATTTTCCAGCCTGTTTCTATAGCATTGCAATAGCTGTAGCACGCCAATAGAATCTGTCCTCCTTATTTATGCAAGAAAGTTACCTCACCACGATTTTAGTCGAAAATGACAACAAAATTGAATTTCCCAACCTGACTCTATAGTATTGCAATGGATATAGCACGCCAATAGTATCTTTCCTCCTTATCTGAAGAAGAAAGGTAGCTCACCACGATATTACTCGAAAATGTTAATAAAATTGAATTTTCCATGCAGATTCTATAGCAATGCAATGGCCATAGAACGCCAATAGAATATTTCCTCTTTATTTACGCAACAAAATTATCGCACCACGATATTAGTGGAAAATGTCTATAAAATTGAATTTTCCTGACAGATTCTATAGCATTGCAACGGCCATAGCACGCCAATAGTGTCCTTCCTCCTTATCGAAGCAAGAAAGTCAACTCGCCACGGTATTAGCGGAAAATTCAATAAAACTGGTATTTCCTGGCAGATTCTTTATCATTGCAATGGCCATAGCACGCCAATAGCGTCCTTCCTCCTT
>NW_016967631.1:0-2263 GCF_001483705.2 Eufriesea mexicana
TAGCTTTGACTTTTCTGCTATCCAGTGTAATTATATGGATTTCTGCGCTCTACTCTCCTCTGCCATGTTCCGCTTGGCTGTGGGGCGTCCGGAAATAGTGGTCGCCGCACGTTAGGCTTAGTTAGGCTATGTACGGCTATGTTACGTTTGGCTAGGCTAGGAGGGGATAGCGTTGACTTTTGTGCTATGCACTGCTCTTCGGTGCACTTTTCCGCTCTACTGTGCTCCAATATGCTCTGGATGGCTCTGGGGTGGCTAGCATTTGTGGTCTCGCCTCGTTAGGTTACGTTTGGCTACCTTCGGTTATATTACGCTTCGATATGTTAGGACAGGATATCTTTGGCTTTTGCGCTATACACTGCCACTCAGTGGACTTCTACCTACTACATTGCCATACTCTTCTCTGCTCAACTCTGGGGAGGCTTGTAATAGTGGTCGCGGCGCCATAGGTTTAGTTAGGCTTGGCTTCGGTATGTTATGATACCTTCGGTTAGGTTTGGTTTGTTTTGACTATCGTGCTATACACTATTATGTGGTGGACCACAATGATCCAATGTGCTCTACTATATCCTGCTTGGCTCTGGGAGACCAACTGCAGTGATCGCGAAACTCTATGTGCAGCTGTCCTACGCTTGGTGAGGTTAGGTTGGGTCGGCTTAGGTTAGGTTGTCTACGAGCTTTGTGCTGTAGACGCAGTGCTGTGGATTTCTGCGATCCTCTGTGCTCGAATTTGTTCTGCTCGGCTCTGGGGTGGCCAGAAATAGTGGTATCGGCGCATTAGGAGGTGCAGCGAGCAATGGTGGTCGTGGCACGCTAGGTCAAGATAGGTTATGTTTGGTTAGGTTACGTTAGGCTCCGTTTGGTTTGAATTGCCTTGACTATCGTGCTATACACTGCTGTACGGTGGATTTCTGTGATCTACTGTGCTCTTCTACAATTTGCTTTTCTCTGAGGCGTCTCGGAGCACTGGTCGCTGCACGCTATTTGCAGCATTTTAACGTACTGTTTGGTTTCTTTGTGTCGGGTTAGGTTAGGATATCATGGCCTTTTGTGCTCTGCTCAGCAATGCGGTTGATTTCTGCGCGCTTCTGTGCTCTAGTACACCCTGCTTGTCTCAGTGGAGGTCAGCAATGGTGGTCTCGTCACGTTGGGTTTGGCTAGGCTGCGTTATGTAATGTTACGTTAGGCTAGGTTAGGATAGGCCACATTGACTTTTGTGCTGTACACTGCTATTTCGTGGATTTCGATGATCTGCTGTGCTCTACTACATTCTGCTTGGCTCTCGGGAGGCCAGGGGCAGAGGTCTTTTGAGACATGCTACAGTCGTTGGGGTTAGCTTTGGTCAGGTTCGGTTAGGATTTCTACGGCATTTGCGCTGCTCACTGCATTGCGGTGGACTTCTGCGTCCCACTGTGCTATAGTTTATTCTGCTTGCCTCTGTGGGGGCCAGCAATGGTGATCTCGCCGTGTTACGTTGCGTGAGGCTGCGTTCTGATATGTTATGTTTGGCTAGGTTAGGATTGGTTACTTTGGACTTTGTGCTATCCGCTGCTGTTCGTTGGACTTCTGCGCTATAATGGAGTTCGCTGCACGTTTGGTCGAGATAGTCAGCGTTTGGGTGGGTTATGTAAGTTTGGGTTAGGACTGGATAGCTTAGGCTTTTCTGCCCTTCACTGCGATTCTACGGATTGCTTCGCTCTACTCTCATCTATCATATTCTGCTTGGATCTGGGGATGCAAGTAGTAGTGGTCGCGGCACAATGGCTCTGGTTATGTTACGTTCCGACATGTTACGGTCGGTTAGGTTCTGGTGGGATAGGTTTGACTGTTGTGTTGTACACTGCGATCCTATTGATCTCGGCGCTCTACTTTCCCCAAATATATTTTCAGTTTGCCTCTGGCGAGGGCTTCACTATTGGTCTCGGTACGTTACGTTGATGAAGGTTACGTTTGGTTACGATAAGCTTGGTTGGGATAGGACACGATTGCTTTGACTTTTGCGCTATGCACTGCTATTCGGCGGATTTCTGCGCCCTGCTGTTCTCTAATATGACCTGCTTGGGTGTGTGGGTGCCAGGAATATTGGTCTCCGCAGGTCGCGTTGAGCTGCGATACGTTCGGTTAGGCTAAGTTTCGTTAGGTTGGGTTCGGATTGGTGTGTCTTTTGTACTGCACAAAGCAATTCTAGGGATTCCTATGTTGTACGGTGCTCCATCATATTCAGCACGTCTCTGTGGACACCAGCAATAGGTGTCGCGGCATG
>NW_016967632.1:0-1075 GCF_001483705.2 Eufriesea mexicana
TTATATTCGGCATGTCCTTGGGGAGGCCAGAAATAGTGGTCGCGACACGTTATGTTGAGTTAGACTAAGGTAGGTATGGTTATGTTAGGATAATTTTGGTTAGTATTGCTTCGACTCTCGTGGTATACACTATTACCCAGAGGGTTCCTGAGATCGACTCTGCTTGCTTTATTCTGCTTGCCTCTGGGGAGTTCGGCAGCACTGGCCGCGCATGTTCTGTTGGTTTACGCTACGTTTTGTTTGGTAAGTCTGGGTCATGTTAGGTTTGGATGTCTCCGACTTTTGTGCTATTCACTGCAATGCGCTGAATTTATGCGCTCTACTGTGCGCTTGTATACTCCGTTTGTCTTGTGGAGGTCTGCAATAGAGATCTCGTCATGTTAGTCTGGTGCAGGTTACTTTTGGGTATGTTACGTTTGGCTAGGTTAGTACAAACTTCATTGTCTTCTGTGCTATTCACTGGTATTCGGAGGATTTCTGCGCTCTAATGTGCTCTACTCTATTCTGCTTTGCCCTGCCGAGGCCAGCAATAGTGGTCTGGGCACGTCCGGTTGAGTTACGATACACATGCCTTCGATAAGTTTGGCTATGTTAGGATAGAATAGGATAGACCGTTGTGCTATACACTGCTATTCGGCGGATTTCTTCACTCTAATGTTCTCTAGTGCATCCTGCTTGTCACTTGGGAGGCCAGCGACAGTGGTCTCGGCACGTTAGCTTGAAATAGATTACCTTTGGTTAGGCTAGGTTATGTCAGGTTCGGTTGGGATAGCATTGGCTTTCGTACAATACACTATTATTAGGTGGATTTCTGCGATCTACTGTGCTCAAAAGCATCCTGCATATCCATAGCAATAGCAGCGATAGCGGTCGCGGCATATTATGCTGAGGTAGGCTACGTTTGGTTAGTCTATTTTAGTCTGGGTTCGGTTTTGTAAGCTTTGACTTTTCTGCTATACACTGCGTACCTATGTATATCTTCTCTATACTGTGGCTTCGCATGCTCCGCTTGGCTCTGGGGTGGCCAGCAATGGTGCCCTCGACGCGTCATTTTGTGTTAGCCGGCGTTGAGCTA
>NW_016967632.1:4390-5218 GCF_001483705.2 Eufriesea mexicana
TGTATTTCTGCGCTCTACTCAGCTATAGTATATTCTGCTTGGCTGTGGGACAAGCAATAGTGTCCTTGGCACGTTAGTCTTAGTTCGGTTACCTTCGACTATGTTACGTTTGGTTAGATTAGGATGGGGTATCTTTGACTTTTGCACTATACGCTACTAGTCTATGTACCTCTGCATAGTCAAACATAACCTAACTCAACATAACGTGCCGAGGCAGCTGTTGCTGGCCTCCCCAGATCCAAGCAGCATATACTATATCACAGCAGAGCACATTAGTCCACCGCATTGCGGTGTATAGCCCAAGTGTGGAAGATAACCTAACCCAACCTGTCCTAACCCAACTCAAGCGAACGTAGCATAACACAACGTACGGTGCCGATACTGGCATTGCTGTCCTCCCCAGAGACAAGCAGAGCATATTAGAGCAATGAAGAGAGCAGAAAGCCACAGAATGGTAGCGAATAGCACAAAAGTCAACGCTTCCAATCCTAACCTAACAAAATGTTACATAAGCAGACGTAACATAACCCAGCATTACGTGTCGCGGCAGCTATTTTTGGCCTCACGAGTGCTAAGCAGTGTACAGCAGAGTAGTGTAGAACGCTGGATACGTCCGAGTAGCAGTATATAGCACAAAAGTCAAAGCCAACGTAACAAAAGTTTACCAAACGTCACCAAACGAACCGTAACGTATCTCAAAAAGTGTGCCAGGACCGATATTGCTGGCCTCCTCAGTGACAAGCAGAACCAATCAGAGCAGTGCACAGAGCAAATATCGCCCGAATACAGTGTATAGAACAAAAGTCAAAGCAGCCCTAATCAAACCAA
>NW_016967633.1:0-534 GCF_001483705.2 Eufriesea mexicana
GCGTGCTATTGCCATTGCAATGCTACAGAATCTGGATGGAAAATTCAATTTTATTGACATTTTGACTAATATCGTGGTGAGTTAGCTTTCTTGTATAAATAAGGAGGACAGATTTTATTGGCGTGCTATTGCCATTGCAATGCAACAGAATCTGGATGGAAAGCTCAATTTTATTGTCATTGTCAACTAGCATCGTGGTGAGATAATTTTCTAGCATAAACAAGGAGGAAAGATTATATTGGCAAGCTATTATCACTGCAATGCTGCAGAATCTGGCTGGAAAATTCAATTTTATTGACTTTTACGACTAATATCGTGGTGAGCCAACTTCCTTGCATAAGTAAGGAGGAAAGATCCTTTTGGCGTGCTATAGTCATTGCAATGCTGCAGAAACGGGCTGGAAAGTTCAATTTTATTGACAGTTTCGATTAATATCGTGGTGAGTTACCTTTCTCGCATAAATACGAAGGGAAGGTTCTATTGGCGTGCTATAGGCTTTGCAATGCTATAGAATCTGGCTGGAAAGTTCAATTT
>NW_016967634.1:0-10692 GCF_001483705.2 Eufriesea mexicana
GTCGACGAACGACGCGATCGAGCGCATTTGTACTCTGTCGGATGCTGCCGACGACCGAGCCTGGGTGGCGCTTGCGGTCGGTGTGGATATCGCCAACGCCTTCTTCACCCTGCCCTGGGCCGCCATCCGGTGTGCCGTGTTGTACCACAGAGTTCCCCAATACATGATGGCGTTGATCGGCGGCTATTTGGCGGAGCGTTCGATCGAGTATCCCGGACGATACTCGACCGTCGTGCGGGCGACGAACTGCGGGGATCCACAGGGATCGGTACTCGGTCCAATCCTCTGGGACCTCGCGCACGTCGCCATGTTGGGTACTCACTGAGCCTGACGTGTTACGCGGACGACTCGTTGGCGGTGGCCGCCGGCCCGAGTTGGTAGCAGGCCACGATGCGCGCGCAAAGCGGCGTGGCCCTCGTTGTTAATAGCTTCCAGCGGCTGCGGCTGTGTATCTCCCCCGAGTAGACCCAGGCAATGTGGTTTTGCTATCGGCACCACGGGAAGACGCCCAAGTCCCTGATGCGCGTGGGGAACGTCGTGCTCGAGGTACGGGACCGGATGAAATACCTCAGTCTCGTCCTCGATATCCACTGGAAGTTCGACGAACATTTTCTCGCGCTGGAACCACGCCTGGAAGGTATGGCGGGGGCGCTGTGTCGCCTGGTATCCAACCTGGGATGGCCAGATGGGATGGTGCGCCGCCTCTACAAGGGAGTGGTTCGCTCGGTGGCACTTTACGGGACTCCGTTCTGGACGAACGACCTGGTCGCCAGTCCGCGCAGTCTGGCCGTTCTCCGGCGAGTCGCTCGTAGAATGGCGATCACGGTCGTGCGCGGTTACTGCACGATATCCCACGAGGCGGCGATGGACCTGGCGGTTGTCCCGCCGTTCGAACTGCAAGCGGTGGGGGAGGCTCGTATCTACGGTCTGCTACACGCTGGCGGCGGCGCTGCTCCTGAAGAAGAGGCCGTTTCGTTGAGACGAAGGTTCCGTCAATCCTTGATGACCGCCTGGCGAGCTCAGCTGAGGAAGTCGCGCAGCCGGCGGCACTTGGCGATCGAGGCTGTGCTCCCCGTGCTGGATGCATGGGTGCGCAGCGGCAGCTGACAAGCTTTCCGCCTGACACAGGTGCTAACAGGGCACTGGTGCTTCGGGGAGTACCTGTGTCGTATCGGGCGGGAACGTGAGACGCGTTGTCTTCACTGCGGGGAAGGGCGGGACACGGCGCAGCACACGCTGAAGGAATATCCGGCGTGGGCTCGCGAGCGCCGGGTACTTTGTCGCGTGGTGTGTCGGGACCTTTCACTCTCCGTCGTCGTGGCGCGCATGACGGAGGGCTTTGGTGCGTGGCGTGCGGTGGCCTCCTTCTGCGAGGCGGTTGTGCTTCAGAAGGAGGCCGCTGATAGAGCCCGCGAGCGTAGCTCCTCGCGCGTAGGGCGGCGGAGACTGCAAGCGCGGCGCGCGCACTGCCGTATGTGTTAATGCGTTAGACCTCCGCCTTCGCGAGCGACCATGTGCCTACGGCCGGGGAGACCGTCTCTCTCTCCCGTTGTAACCTAGGTCAGGGTGATCACGAGCTGGCGTGTGGGGGCCCGTCAGTTCGAGAGACCGTGGTTCGGGCGCGCGGCGTCGCGTGATGTTCGCGCGGTGTCCGCAGGGTATTTGTGCGTTTCGGTGCGGTGGTATGCGTGTTGTGCGTGTGTGTGTGTGTGTATGCGCGCCTGTAATCGACCCGTCTCTCGTACATGGACATGATCGTTTCGGGTGCGATTTCCCGTCGCGACGGGAGGGAACTGCGGTTGCGTCGCGGGGGCGTTCTGGCAATTGCGTTGCCGCGAAATCCAGGGCGCACCGAAATGCGAAGAGCTGTCCATTGTGGGGGTTTTAGTGGGTAAAAATCCCAAATAACCCAGCCCCCTCCCCTAAGGGGGCCGCGTATCTTTGGAAGACTTCCCCCACGTGAAAAAAAATTTTGGTCTGTATATCTTCGTCTTTTGCGCTATTGACTGCAATGCGGTCCAATTCAACGCCCCACTCTTCTCTAGTATATACTGCATGGCACGGCAGAGGCCAGAAATAGAGCTCTCGGCACGTTAGGTATTGTTAGGTTACGTTCGGATATGGTACGTTCTGTTAGGTTTGGACTGGATAGTTCCGACATTTATGCTTTACACTGCTTGTCGGTGGATTTCTGCTCTCTGCTCTCCTCTGATATGTTGTGCTTCGCTGTGGGAAGACCAGCAATACTGGTCGGGTCACGTAAGTTTGTGTTAGTTTAAGTTTGGTTATGTTACGTTTGGTCTGGTTAGGCTGGGATAGCTATAACTTGTGTGCCGTACACTACTATTCGGTGTACTTCCTGGCTCTGCTGTGCTCTAGTATATTCTACTTGGTACTGGGCCTCCCAGCAGTAGTGCTATAGGCACGTTAGGTTGGATTATGTTGCGCTTGGTTATGCTACGTTTGCTTAGGTACGGATGGAAGAATTTCGTCTTTTGCGCTCTACACTGTTATTTGGTGGATATCGACGCATTTATATTGCTCGACAATACCCTGCTCGACCCTGGGGTGGCCAATAATGGTTGTGTTGGCGCAATAGCTTGAGTTGTGTTACGTTTGGAAGTATTAAGTTTGGTTAGGTTAGGCTAGGATAGCTACGTCACTTGTGCTCTACACTGCTGCAAGGAGAGTTTATGCGCTGTCCTGTGCTGCGATATGTTCTGATTGTCTTTGTGGAGGCCAGCAATTGTGGTCTCGGCTTGCTAGTTCTCGTTATGCTACGTATGGTTAGGTTAGGTTGGTTGTGGTCAAGTTACGGTTGCTTCAACTTTTCTGCCGTACACTATCATCATATGGACTCCTGCGTTCTACTATCCTCTAGTATGTTCAGCTTGCCTATGTGGAGGCCAGAAATAGTGGTCTAGGCACATTAGGTTTGATTTGGTTGCGTTTGGTTATGTTACGTTTGGTTAGGTTAGGATAGGGTAACTTTTTACTTTTGTGCCATACACTGCTTCTCGGTGGACTTCTACCCTCTACTGTGATCTAATATGCTCTGCTATGCACTGGGAGGGGGGGGGCAGAAACAGTGGCCGCAGCGCGTTGGGTATGGTTAGGTTACGTTTGGTTAGGTCCTGTTTGTCTGGGTTAGGGTAGGATATCTTAGACTTTTGTCCCGTACACTGAAATGCAGTGGATTTCTGTGCTCTGCAGTGCTGTAGCATATTTTGCTTTGATCTGGGGGGGCTGTAATAGTGGTCTCGCAAGTTAGGTTGAGATACGCTACACTTGGTTAAGTTATGTCAGCCATGGTCTGGTTTGGACAGCTTCCACTTTTCTGATACATACTGCTATTCTATGGATTTCTGCGCTCTACTCCCCTCTATTATGCTCTTCTTCGCTCTTTGGTAGCCAGCAATGCTGGCCGCGGCGCGTTAGGCTGAGCTACATTACGTTTGATCGAGTTGGACTACTTTAGGTTAGGTTAGGATTGCTTCGACTTTTGTGCTCAACACAACTATCCCATGGTCTTCTGGGCTCTACTGTGCTCTTTCATATTCTGCTTGTACTTGGGGTCGCCAGCAGTAGAGATCGCCGCACGTTAGGTTGCGTTATGTTACGTTTGGTTATGTTAGGTTAGGTTCCGTTTGGCCAGGTAATCTGTGACCTTTGTGCTGCACACTGCTCTTCGGAGGACTCTGCTATCTACATTGCTCTGCCAGACTCTACTCGACTCTGGGGTGAGCTGCAATGGTGGTCGCGGCACGTTTGCTTGAGTTAGGTTACGCTTGGTTAGGATAGGTTCGTTCATGGTAGGTTAGGCTACCTTAGATTTTGTGCTATACACTGCTATTCGGTGGACTTCTGCAATCTAGTGTGCTCTGGTATGTTCTGCCCGGATATGGGGAGCGCAGAAGTAGCGGTCCCGGCACGTTGCTTTTGGTTGGGCTAGGATTGGTTGGGTTAGATTAGGTCAGGTAAGGTTTGGGTATCTGACTATTTTTCTCCACACTGCAATGACGGGGATTTCTGCTCTCTGCTGTGCTCTAGTATATTCTGCACGGCTCTGCAGACGCCAGCAGTAATGGCATCGGCACTTTCGCTTGAGCTAGGCTACGTTGGGTTATGCAACGATTGGTGAGGTTAGGCTAGCATATTTTAGACTCATGTTCTGTACATCGCTATCCGCGGGTTTCTGCGCTCAACAGTTTTCTAATATTTTCTGCCTGGCTCTGAGGAGGCCAGCAATAATGGTGCCACGGCAGGTTAGTTTGAGTTAGGTAACGCTTGGTTAGGTTAGGTTAGGTCATGTTGCGCTAGGCTACCTTGGCTTTTGTGCTATAAAATGCTATTCGGTGGATTTCTCCGCCCTAATGCGCTGTAATACGCTCTGCTTGTCTCTGGGATGGCCAGTATTAGTGGTATCGGCCGGTTAGATCGACATACGTTACTTTTCGTTATGTTAGCTTAGGAGGGTTCGGTAAGTATTCTTCTGCATTTGTGCTATACCATGCTATTCGGTGGATTCCTGTGCTCTACATTGCTCTACAATACTCTGCGCGGCTATGTGTAGGCGAGCAATAGTTGTCGTAGCACATCAGGTTGTGTTAAGTTACGCTTGGTTAGGTTAGGTTAGGTTCAGGTTGGCTAGGGTAGCTTCGTCTTTCGTGCTATACAATGTTTTTCGTTGAATTTCTGCTTTCTACTGGGCTATAATACGTTCTGCTAGTCTCCTGGGAGCCCAGCAATAACTGTCTCACAACGTTATGTTGAGTTACACTACGTTTGGATAGGTTAGCTAAGGCCAGGGTTGGTTAGGTTATCTTCCACTTTTCTGCTTTGCACTGCAATGCGGTGGACTCCTGCGCTCTACTGTGCTCGGGTATATTCTGTTGGGCTATTGGGGGCCAGCAGTAGTTGTCTGGGGGCGTTAGTTTCAGATACGTTACGTATGATTGTGTCTCGTTTGGTTTGGTTAGGACACGATAGCCTCGTCTTTTGCGCTATACGCTGCTCTTCGGTGGGTTTCTGCTCTCTAGTCAGCGCTAACATGTCCCGCTTGTCTCTGGAAAGGCCAGCAATATTGCTCTCGGCCACGTTATGTTGTGTTACACTACGTTTCGATAGGTTTCGTTAGGTCAGCTTATGTCAGGATATGTTTTACCCTTATGCTATTTACTGCAGTGCTTTGGACCTCTGCGCTCTGCTGTGCTCTAGTATATTGATTTGGTCTGGGGAGGCTAGCAATAGTGGCCTCGGCAGGTTAGGTTGAGTTATGCTACGTTTGGTTATGTTACATTTGGCGAGGTTAGGATATGATATTCTTATCCTTTGTGCTATACACTGCTATCCGCGGAATTTTGCTCCCTTCTCCGTTCTAATATTTTCCGCTTGGCTCTCGGGAGGATGCGATTGTGTCTCGGCGCGTTAGGCTCTGTTATGCTTCGTTTGGTTAGGTCACGTGAGGGAGGTCTGGTCAGGTTTACTTCGTCTATTGTGGAATGCACTGCTATTCGGTGGATCTTTGCGCTCAACTTTGCTCTGCAATACTCTGCTCGACTCTGGGGAGGCGAGCAATAGTGGCATTGGTGCGTAAGGTTGAGTTAGGTTTCGCTTGGTTAGGACAGGTTGTGTTCAGTTTGGTCAGGATGCCTTTGACTTTCGTGCTGTACAATGCTGCTCGGCGGATATCTGTGACATGCTGTGCTCTACTACATTCTGCTTGGCTATGGGGAGGCCAGGAGCAGTGGTCGCGTCACGTTATGTTGAGATATGCAGCCTTTGGTTGGGTCAAGATGGGTCAGGATATGCTAGGATATCTACGGCTTTCGTGCTGCTCACTACAATGCGGTGGTTTTCTGCGTTACACATTGCTCTACATTACTCTCCTCGACTTTGGGCATGCGACCAATAGTGCTAGTGGCATGTTAGGTTGGGTTATGCTACTTTTGCTTAGGATAGGTTAGATTATGATCGGATAGGGTACCTCCGTCTTTCGTGCTATACACCGTTATTCGGTTTATTTCTGTGATTCACTCTGCCCCACTATATTCTGCTTGGATCTGCGGGTGCCAGAAGCAGTGTTCGCGGGACGTTATGTTGAGATCTGCTACGTTTGGTTGGGTTAGGATAGGCCAGGTTAGGTCAGGATGTTTTCGGTGTTTGTGCTCTTCACTGCAATGTTGTGGATTTCTGCGAACTACAGTCATCTAGTACACTCTGATTGTCTCTGCGGGGGCCAGCAATAGTGGTCCAGTCATGTCAGGCAGAGTTGGGTTGTGTTTCGGTATGTCTCTTTTGGCTAGGCTGGGATATGCTGCTGTGACTTTTGTGATTTACGCTGCTATTCCGTGGATTTCTGTGATCCGCTGTGCTCTACTACATTCTGCTTGGCCACGGGGGCAGCAGGCGCTGTGGCTGCATAACGTTATGTTGAGTTATGCTGCGTTTGGTTTGGTTAAGTGGGCTCTGGTTATGCTAGGATATCTACGGCTTTTGTGCCATTCACTACAAGGCAATGGAGTTCTCCGCACTACTGCGCCCTAGTACATGCGGCTTGTCTCTGTGGACGCCAGCAATAATGTCCTCGTCATGCTAGGCTGTTCTAGGTTGCGTTTTGTTATGATAGGACTAGACATGTTAGAATAGGCCACTTTGACTTTTGCGCTGCACTCTGATGTTCGGTGGATTCATGCCATCCACTGTGCTCTAGTTTGTCCGGCTTGTCTCTGGGGTGACCAATAATGGTGGCCCCGGCGCGTAAGGTTGAATTATGTTTCGTTTCGTTAGGTTAGGTTAGGCAGGCTTGGTTAGGATTCCTTTGACCTTTGGACTGTAAGCTGCTGTTCGGTGGATTCCTGTTCTCTACGTTGCTAGGCTAAGTTCGCTTAAGATAGCTTTGGATTCCGTGTCGTACAGTGCTTTTCGGAGGATTTCTGTGATCTACTGTGCTCTACCATATACTGCTTTGCTCTGGGGACGCCAGCAGCAGTGGTAATGTCACGCTAAGTTGATATACGCTACCTTTGGTTCGGTTAGGTTGGGTCAGGTTAGGTTAGGATACCTTCGACTTCTGTGCTGTTCACTACCATGCGGTGGATATCTGCGCTCTGCTGTTCTCTGGCATATTCTGCTTGGCCCAGCGGTGACCATCCGCAGTGTCCTCGGCACGATATGTTGAGCAATGCAACGCGTGGATACGTTGCGTTTGGTGAGGTTATTACAGTATAGTTTAGACTTCTCTGATATACACTGCTATCCGCGGATACTTGCAATCTACTATTCTCTAATATTTTCTGCCTGGCTCTGGGGAGCACAGCAACAGCGGTCTCGGCACGTTAGGTTGAGATATGTTACGTTTCGTTAGGATAGGTTACGAAGGCATGGTTAGGATTTCTGTGACTTTTGTGCCATACTCTGCTGTTCGGTGGATTTCTGCGCTCTGCATTGCTCTACTGTACTCTCTTTGGCTCTGGGGATGCCAGCAGCATTGGTCACGGCAAGTTATTTTCAGTTATGCTACGTTTGGTTTGGTTAGGTTTGGTCAGGTTATATTAGGGTATCTTCGACCTTTGTGCTATTCAGTGCACTGCGGTGAACTTCTGCGCGCAACAGTGCTCTAGAATCTACTGCTTGTCCCTGCGCAGGTCAGCAAGAGTGGTCTCGGCACGTTATGTTCGGCTATGCCACGTTTGGTTATGTGCCGTTAAGTGAGGTTAGGATGTGATAGTCCAGGAGTCTTTGTTATAAACTGCTACCATCCGATATCTGCGCCGCACTGCGCACTAATATTTCCTGCTTGGCTCTTGGGAGGACAGCAATATTGTTCACGGAGCTTTAGTTTTAGATAGGCTACGTTTGCATATGAACGCTTTGGTTGCGTTAGGAGAGGGTAGCTTAGACTTTTGTGCCATTCACCGCTATTCGGTGGATCTCATCGTTCTACTGTGCTCCAATATGTTCTGCATGGCTCTGTGGTGGCAAGTAATGGTGGTCTCGGCACGACAGGTTGAGTTATGCTACGTGTTGTTCGGGTAGGTTTGGAATGCTTCGTTATGATTTCTATGACATTTGTGCTATACACTGCTGTTCGGTAGATTATCTGCGCCCTACTTTGCACTAATGTGCTCTGCATGGCTGTGGTGTGGAGAGTGACAGTGGTCTCGCCACGTCAGTTTGCGTTAGGTTTTGTTCCGCTTTGATATGTAAGGAAGGTTTCGTCAGTTACACCTTGAATCTTGTGCTATACACTGCTTGTCGGTTGATTCCTGTGCTCCATATTGCTCTACTATATTCAGCACGGTACTGGGTAGGCGAGCATTCGTGGTCGTGGCAAGTTAGCTTGAGTTATGTTGTGTTTGTTTAGGACAGGTTGTGTGTAATTTGGTTCGAATAGCATTGACTTTCGTGCTGTACCCTGTTATTCGGTGGATTCCTGTGATCTACTGTGTTCTACTATATTCTGCTTGACCCGGTGTACCAGCATCAGCGGTCGCGAATCGTTCTTTTCGTTACGCTAAGTTTGGTTACGTTAGGTGAGGACAGGTTATGTTAGGGTACTCCAGGTTTTCGTGCCGCACACGAATTCGGAGGATTTGAGCGCTTGACTAACATCTACTATATTCTGCTTGGCCCTGGGGAGGTCAGCAATAGTGGTCGAGGCACGTTATGTCGAGTCAGGCTACGTTCGATTAGGTTACGTTAGGTTACGTTTGGTTAGGATGGCTGCGACCTTCGTGCTATACACTATTATGCGGCGGATTCCTCCTATCTGATCTGCTCTACTGTATTCTGCTTGGCTCTGTGTTTTCCGGCAGCAGTGGTCGCGGCACTTTCCGTTCAGTTAAGCTACGTTCGCTTAGGTTACGTTAGGTCAGGTTACTGTAGGGTATTTTCGACCCACCGCTATTACCTGCAGTGCGGAGGATTTCTGCGCACTACTCCGATCTAGTACACCCTGCTTTTCTCAGTGGAGATCAGCAATAGCGGTCTCTTCATGCTAGGTTGTGTTATGCATGAATATGTTACGTTTCTCTTGGTTAGGACAGGCTGCTTTGACTTTTGTGCTTTACAGTGCTATTGCATGGATTTCTGCGCACTGCCGCGCTCTAGTATATTCTACTTCGCTCTGGGGATGCTACAAATATTGGTCTCGGCACGTTAGGTAGAGCGATGCTGCGATCGGTTTTGTTACGTTTGGTGAGGTTAGGAGAGGATAGTTCAGTCTTTTGTACTATACACCGCCATCCACCGATTTCTGACCTCTACTGCTTTCTAATGTTTTCTGCCTCTCGGTGGGGAGGCAAGCAGTAGTAGGCTCGCAGCGATAGGTTTATATAAGCTACGTATGCATATGTCAAGCTCGGTTATGTTAGGAGAGAATGGCTTAGACTTTTGAGCCATTCTATGACATCCGGCGAATTTCTGCGCTCTACTGTGCTCCACTATATTCTGATCGGCTCAGGGGAGGCCGGAAGCAGTGGGCGCGACACTTTATGTTGAGTTATGCTACGATTGTTTGGGTTAGCTTACGTCAGGTCAGGTTAGGTTATATTCGACTTCTGTGCCTTGCACTGCAATGCGGTGGATTTCTGCGCTCTACTGAGCTTTATTGTATTATTCTTGGCTCTCTAGATGCCAGAAATTGGGGCCGCGGTACGTTATGTTGCGGTAGGTTACGTTCGGTTTTGTCACGATTGGCCATGTTAGGATTGCATTGACTTGTGTGCTATAAACTGCATTGCAGCAGATTTCTGAACTATACTGTGCCCTAGTATATTCTGCTTGCCTCTGTGAAAGTCAGCATTAGCGTTCTCGTCGTGTTATGTTTGTATAGGCTCCGTTTGTATGTGTTTACTTTGGCCAGGTAAGGATATGCTACTTTGACTTTTGTGCTGTACTCTGCTATTCGGTGGATCTGTGCGCTCTACTTTGCTGTAATATGTTCTGCTTGGCTCTTGGATGGCCAGTAACTGTGGTCTTGGCACGTTAGGTTGAGTTACGTTTCGTTTCGTTGGGTTAGGTTAGGAATGTTTTGACAGGATTTCTATGACTTTTGTGCTATACGCTGCTATTCGGAGGATTTTTGCGATCTACATTTCTCTAATATACTCTGCTCGACTCTGGGGAGGCGAGACTTTGTAGACCAGGCACGTTGATTTGAGTTAGGTTACATTTGGTTTGGTTAGATTGGGCAACATTTGGTTAGTGAAGCTTCTGCTTTCGTGCTATACACTGATGGTCGGTGTATTTCTGTGATCTACTGTGCTCTATTGCATTCTGCTCGGCTCAGGGGAGGCCATAGATAGTCGTCGCCGGACGTTATGTTTAGGTTGCTTACGTATACTAATGATTCCTTCGGTTAGGTTAGGATAAGGTGGACTAGTCTTTCGTGCTATACACTGCTATCCGGTGGATTCCGGCATTCTACAGTTCTCTAGCGTACTCTGCCTGGCTCTGCGGAGGCCAGGAAAATTGGTCTCGTCACGCCATGTTGAGTTACACTACGTTTGAGTAGGATCGGTTGGGTCAAGTTAGGTTACGGCATCCTTCACTTTTGTGCTGCGCACTGCAATGCGGTGGATTCCTGTGCTCTACTGTGCCGTAGCTTATTCTGCTTGGACCTGGGGAGGCCAGAAAGAGTGGTCTCGGCTCGTTAGGTTGAGTTCAACTACGTTTGCTTATGTTACGTTT
>NW_016967635.1:0-248 GCF_001483705.2 Eufriesea mexicana
CCACCCACACATCCATACATCCATGCATCCGTACAACCATACCTTCGTACATCCATACATCGACACATACATACATCCATACATTTATAACTCAAATGCATCCATACGTTAGAACATACATACATACATACATCAATACATTGGTACGTCCATCCATCCATACATCCATCCATCCATGCATCCGTCCATCCATACTCCCATTCATCCTCACACCCATAAACCCATAAATCCATGCACCCATACACACA
>NW_016967636.1:0-670 GCF_001483705.2 Eufriesea mexicana
GCAGTGTACAGCACAAGAGTTAAAGCTATCCTAACGAAACATGGCTTAACCCAACCTAAAAAACGCAACGTGTCCTAACGTAACGTGCCGGGAAAACTATTGCTAGCCTCTCCAGAGCCAAACCCAACACACTAGTGGAGAGTATATCGTAGAAATCTATAGAATCGCATTCTATTCCGGAATAGTCATAGCTAGCGAAACCGACAGGACATATCGAAGCATAACCTAACTCAACATGATATGCCGCGGCGGCTATTGCAGCCATCCCCTGCGCCAAGCAGGACATACTAGGGAACAGTAGATCGCAGATATCCACCGAATAGCAGCGTACTGCACAAAAGTTCAGATATCACGAAAAAAACTAGCCTAGCCGGAACAAACTGATTCTAACGAGACTCAGTGTAACGCGTAGAGACCACTATTGCTGCCTTTCCCAGGGGCAAGCAGCATTCTAGAACGCCGTTTTGAGCAAATGTCGACCTAGCTCCAGACTATAGCACTAAAGCCAAAGCAATGCTCTCCTAACCGAACCTGCCGTAACATGACCAAATGTAATCTAACACGAACCAACGCGCCGCGACCACTATTGCTGGCCTCCACAGAGTCTGGCAGAACACATTAGTGGAGTGTAGAACGCAGAAAACCATAGAATCGCAGCGTATATCAGAGC
>NW_016967637.1:0-1277 GCF_001483705.2 Eufriesea mexicana
GGCAGATGCCAGTAAAGCAACGCAGTGCTCAGACATCGACGGAAAAGCAGTCTACAGCACACAGACAAAGCTATGCTGACCAAACCTATCCGAACCTAGCCAAGCCCGGCGAAACTTATCTCAAACCTGCGTGCCGAGACCACCATTGCTGGCCACCCCAGAGACAAGCAGAATATACCAGAGCACAGTAGACCGCAGGTTAGCCGCATTGTTGTGTACAGCGAAATAGAAATGGTATCCTATCACAACCTGGCCTAACCAAACGCAACCAATACCAACCTAACGTGTCTAGCCCGCTATTGCTGGCATTCCCATCGCCAAGCGGGCATATCAGAGGGGAGTAGAACGCAGATGTCCATAGAACGGCAGTGTATGGTACGAGAGACAAATATGTCCCAATCCAACACAAACAAACCTAACCTAACCGGACGCAACCTAACACGACGTTGCGCGCCGCGGCGACTATTTCAAGCACTCCCAGAGAACAGAAGGTACTATTAGATCACAGTAGAGCGCAGAAATCCGCCCAATTGCAGTCGAAAGCACAAAATTCAAAACTACCATCTCCTAGAATAACCAAACATAGCACAACCAAACGTAACCTAACGCAAGCTAAAGTGCCGAGACCATTATTGCTCGCCCCCAGAGCAAATCAAAATATACTAGAGGACAGGAGAGCGCAAAAATGCGCCGCAATGTTGTGCAAGGCACAAAAGTCAAAGCTATTCTTTCTAAGCCTAACCAAATCTAACCACGACAGACGTAACATAACTGAACCCAACGTTCCGAGAGCACTATTCTTGGCGTTTGCAGAGACAAGCGGAGTGCAATAGCGCACAGAAGAACGCAGAAGTCCATAGAATAGCAGTGCGTAGCACAAAAGTCGAAGATATCCTTATCTTCCACAACGTATCCTAACCAAACCTAACGTTATCTGACACAACCTATCGTGACGCGACCATAACTGCTGGTATCCCGAGAGCGGGGCAGAGCATTGGAGAGCATTTTAGAGCGCAGAAATCCACCGAATAGCTGCAAATAGCACAAAAGTGTAAGCTACCCTATCCTGTCCTAACCAAACGCAACACAACCAATAGCTCAGACTAACGAGCAGCGACCAACACTCCTAGTCCGTTCCACGGCCACGCGGAATGTACTGCAACACAGTAGAGCGCAGAAATCCACCGAATAGCAGTGTATAGCACAGAAGTCATGGCCAACCATACCAAACTTAGCCTAACCTTCCCTAATCAAAGGTAACCTTGCCCAACAGTACG
>NW_016967638.1:0-605 GCF_001483705.2 Eufriesea mexicana
ACTATTATTTGGTTCCATGCGCCCTGAAGTCCTATAATATTTTCAGCTTGGCTCTGGTAATGAAAGGAATAGTGGTGTCGGCACGTTATGTTGAGTCATGTTACGTTCGGCTAGGATGGTTTAGGATAAGTTTGGTCTGGGTAGCTTTAACTTTT
The DNA here is from genome assembly GCF_001483705.2 of Eufriesea mexicana. Lineage (NCBI taxonomy): Eukaryota > Metazoa > Arthropoda > Insecta > Hymenoptera > Apidae > Eufriesea > Eufriesea mexicana. Next base: position 156 of record NW_016967638.1, read on the forward strand.
GCGCTGTACACTGCTATTAGGTGGATTTCTGCGATCTGCTGTGCTTTTGTATATCCTGCCTCTCTCCGGGGTGGACAGCAATATCGGTCTCGGCACAATAGCTACAGTTAGGCTATGGTTGGTTGTGTTCTGTTTGTTTGTGTTAGGTTTGTGTTGCTTAGACCTTTTCAATATACACTGCGATTTTGTGGGCTTCGGCGTTCTACTCTCCATTATTGTGTTCTGCTTGGCTCTGTGGTAGCCAGCAGCAGTGCTCGCGACACGTAAGGCTGAGCAAAGTTACGTCTGGTTATGTCGCTATTGGTCAAGTTAGGTCAGGTAGTATGACCTTAGCGCCATTGTCTGCTATTAGGTGGATTTCAGGGCCCCAGATTGCTGTAATGCTTCCACGTTGGCTCTGGGAAGGCCACAAATAGTGGTCTCTGCAAGTTCTGTTGAGTCAGGTTACGT
>NW_016967639.1:0-1217 GCF_001483705.2 Eufriesea mexicana
TTGAACAGCATAGCTTTGACTTTTGCGCTGTACACTGGCATTCGATGCATTTCTGAGCTCTACTGTAATCTAACCTTCCCGGCTTTGCTCTGGGAATTCCAGAAGTGTTTGCGGCGGCGCGCTATGTTTTGTTATGTTACGTTTGGTTAGGTTAAGTTTGTCTGGGCTAGGTTAGGATATCTCTCACTTTCCTGCTGGAGGCTGCCATTCTATGTGCCCCTGCGCTCTACTTTCCCCTAATATGCCCTGATTGGCTCTGCGGAGGCCACAAAAGGAGGTCTCTGCTCGTTACGTTTAGTTATTCTACGTTTGGCTTCATTGGGTTAGGTCAGGTTAGGTTAGGGTATATTTGACTCTTGTGCTGCTCACTCGTATTCGGTCGATGTCCGTGTACAGCTTTGCCCTACTAGCATCTGCTTGTGGCGAGACCAGCAATATCTGTCGTGGCAGGTTTGGTTGAGTTAGATTAAGCTGGGATAGGTAAGGTTTGGCGTTGCTTGGATAGGATAGCTTTGACTTCTGTCTTATACACGGCTATTCGGATGATTTCAGCTTTATACATTGCTCTGCTGTACTCCGCTTAGCTCTCGCGAGGCCAACAATAGCGGTCGTAGCACGTTAGTTTGGGTTACGTTATGTCTGCTTCTGTCACGTTTTGATTGCTGAGGCTGGGGATGCATTGACTTTTACGCTGTACACTGCTATCCTGTGGATTTCTGCACCCTGCTCTGATATAATATGCTCCTCTTGGCTCTGGGGAGTCCGGCAATGGTGGTCTCCGCACGTAAGCTTGTGTTACGCTACGTTTGGTTGGGTTACGTTTGGTTTGGTTAAGATAGGGTAGCATTGACATTTGTGCTATACACTGCTACTCGGCGGATGCCAGCGCACCATTGTGCTATAGTAATCTCTGCATGGCGCTACGGAGTCCCGCAATATTGGTTTCGAGACGTTAGATTATGGTAGGTTATGTTTCGCTTGGCATGGTTAGGACGGGTCTGGACGGGATGGCTCTAACTTTCGAGCTATACGCTGCTTTTCGGTTGATACCTGTGAAATGCGTTGCTCTACTTGTACCTGCTTTTCTCTGTAGAGGCTAGAAATATGTGCCGTGGAACGTTTATTTGTGTTACGTTACGTTTGGTTAGGCTAGTTCAGGTTAGGTTTGGACTGGATAGCTTTGACTTTTTTGCTGTACACTGCTATTCGGTGGTTTT
>NW_016967640.1:0-569 GCF_001483705.2 Eufriesea mexicana
CCGATCATATCAGAGTAGGGTAGAGCGCGGAATTCCATAGAATCGCAATGAACAGCAGGAGGGACAAAGGTATTCTAACCTACCCTGGACGAACCTAACCTAAACGAACGTAACATAACTCAACCTAACATGCAGAGAGCAGTATTCCTGGCGTCCACGGGGACAATTAGAGAATGATGGCGCACAGAAGGGCACAGAAGTCCATAGCATATCAGCATGTATCACAAAAGTCAAAGATATCGTAACCTAACGCTACGTAACCTCTCACAGCCGAACGTAATGTCGCTTAACCTAACGTGCCGCCACCAACCTGAGAATCGAGCAGAGTGGAATAACGCAATGTAGAGCGCAGAAGTCCAACGAGTAGCAGTGTATATGTCAAAGGTCTATGCTACACTGTCCTAACCTAAACAAACGGAAGATAAACAAACGCAACATTTCTCAGACTTACGTGCCGAGACCACACCGCTAGCCTCCCCACAGCCTAGCAGAATATACAGGAGCATAGTAGAGCGCAGAAGGCCACATAATTGCAGTGTATAGCACAAAAGACAAAGCCGTCACAACCA
>NW_016967641.1:0-1208 GCF_001483705.2 Eufriesea mexicana
CCGAAGCATTGCAATGGCTATAGCACCACGAACGGATCCTTCCTTCTGACCTATGCAAGGAAGATAGCTCACCACGAAATTAGTCGAAAATGTCAATAAAATTGAATCTTCCACGAAGATTCAATTGCATTGCAATGCCTATAGCAGGCCAATAGTATCTAGCCACCTTATATATGCGTGAAAGTTAGCTCACCACGATATTAGCCGAAAATGTCAAAAAAATTGAATTTTCCTTCCAGATTCTGTAGCATTGCGAAGGCTATAGCAAGCCAATAGAATCATTCATCCTTTTTTAAGCAAGAAAGTTATCTCACCACGATGTTGGTCGAAAACGTCAATAAAATTGAACTTTCCAGCCAGACTCTATAGTACTGATATGGCTATAGGACGCCAATAGATTCTTTCCACCTCGCTTATGCAAGAAAGTTAGCTTTCTACGATATTAGTCAAAAATGTCAATAAAATTGAACTTTCCAGCCAGATTCTACGACATTGCAATCTCAATAGCACTCCAAAAGGATCTTTCCTCCTTACTTATGCAAGGAAGTTATCTCACCACGATATTAGTCGAAAATGACAATAAAATTGAATTTTCCAGGAAGATTCTATTGCATTGCAATGCCTTTAGCACACCAATAGAAACTATCCTACTTATATATGCGAGAATTTCATCTCACCGCGATGTTAGCCGAAAATGTCAATAAAATTGAATTTTCCAGCCACTCTCTATATCATTGCAATGTCTACAGCATGCCAATAGAATCTACCCTGCTTATGTAGGCAAGAATGGTAGCTCACCACGATAACAGTCGAAACTGTCAATAAAATTGAATCTGCCAGGCACATTCTATATCATTGCAATGTCTACAGCATGCCAATAGAATCTACCCTGCTTATGTAGGCAAGAATGGTAGCTCACCACGATAACAGTCGAAACTGTCAATAAAATTGAATCTGCCAGGCACATTCTATATCATTGCAATGTCTACAGCATGCCAATAGAATCTACCCTGCTTATGTAGGCAAGAATGGTAGCTCACCACGATAACAGTCGAAACTGTCAATAAAATTGAATCTGCCAGGCACATTCTATATCATTGCAATGGTTATATCTTGCCAATATAATCTTTCCTCATTGTTTATGGAAGAAAGTTAGCTCATCACGATATTAGTCGTAAATGTCAATAAAATTGAAATTTCCGGCCAGA
>NW_016967642.1:0-487 GCF_001483705.2 Eufriesea mexicana
GAGGTTAGTTTAGGTTAGGACTGGTGGGGTCATGTTACGCACGGTTAGGCCAGGTCATGTTAGCTTATATTTTGTCACGTCAGACGAGGTCAGTTTATGTTGGGTTAGGTTAGGTTAGGTTAGGTTGGGTTGGGTTGGGTTGCGTTGGGTTGGGTTGGGTGGGGTTTGGTCAGGTTAGGTTAGGTTAGGTCGGGTTAGGTTAGGTTAGGTCTGGTCAGGCCACGTCAGTTTATGTTAGAGTAGGTTATGTTAGGTTGGGATAGTTTAGTTTGAGTTTGGTGAAGTTAGACTACGTTAGGTTAGGTTAGGTTAGGTGATGTCGGGTTAGGTTAGGGTTGGTTAGGTTAGGTCGGGTTAGGTTAGGTTAGGTCTGGTCAGGCCACGTCAGTTTATGTTAGAGTAGGTTATGTTAGGTTGGGATAGTTTAGTTTGAGTTTGGTGAAGTTAGACTACGTTAGGATAGGTTAGGTTAGGTGAGTTCATGTTA
>NW_016967643.1:0-654 GCF_001483705.2 Eufriesea mexicana
GTGGGACGAAAGGTTTAGTTCGGTTATGTTTGGTCATGTCATGTTGGGTTAGGTTAGGCTAGGGTAGCTGTGACTTTTGTGCTATAAACTGCTTCTTGGCGGATTTCTGTGCTCTACTGTGATCTAATATGCTCTGCTCGACTCTGGGGTGGCCAGGAATAGAGTGCTCGGCACATGATCTTGCGTTAGGATACGTTAGGTTATGTTAAGTTAGCTTACGTTTGGCTTGGGTAGTTTAGACTTTTCTGCTTTACACAGCGATTCTATTGATTTCCGCGCTGCACCCTTTTCTAATGTGCACTGCTTGACAACGTGGAGGCCAGCAATACTGGTCGCGCCGTGTTAGCCTTCGTTATATTACGTTCGGTTGTGTTAGGATATGATATCTTTGACTTCTGTGCCCGCCGCATATATCCTCCGGACTTCTGTGCTCTGCAGTGCTCTATCATATTCCGCTTGCCGCTGCGGCGCCGGCTGCAGTTGCCGCGTCACGTGAGTTCGGGTTATGTTGCGTCCGGTCAGGTTAAATTAGGCTAGGTTGGGTTGCGATGGCTCTGACTCTTGCGCTATACTGTGCTATTTGGTGGGTCCGTGCGCTCTACTGTCCTCTAGTATGTTCTGCTTGGCACTGGGGAGGCCAGCTATGATGGCATG
>NW_016967644.1:0-541 GCF_001483705.2 Eufriesea mexicana
GGTCTGGTAAGGTCAGGCCAGGCCAGATCATGCCTGGTCAGGTCAGGTCTGGTGAGGTCAGTTTACGTCAGATCATGTCAGGTCATGTCAGGCCAGGTCGGGTCAGGTCAGGTCAGGTCAGGTCATGTCAGGTCATGTTAGGTCAGGTCAGTTCAGATGCTGGCAGTTCATGTCAGTTCAGGTCAGGCCAGGCCAGGCCAGGCCAGGTCAAGTCAGGTCAGGTCAAGTCAGGTAGGGTCAGGACAGGTAAGCTCATGTCAGGTCAGGTCAGATCAGATCAGTCAGTTCAGGTCAGTACAGGTCAGGTCATGTCAGGTCAGGTCAGGTCTGGCAATGTGAGGTCAGGCCAGGTCCGGTAGGGCCAGGTCAGGCCAGGAAAGGTCAGGTCAGGTCAGATCATGTCATGTCATGTCAGGTCAGGTCAGGTCAGGTCCGATCATGTCAGGTCATGTCAGGTCAGGTCAGGTCAGGAAAGGTAAGTTTAGGTCAGGTCATGTCAGGTCAGGTAAGGTCAGGCCAGGCTAGGCCAGATCATATATGG
>NW_016967645.1:0-838 GCF_001483705.2 Eufriesea mexicana
CAACCAAGCAGAATGTAGTAAAGCAGTGTATGTCACAGCAGTACACCAAAAGGCAGTATATAGAATGAAAGTAGGATCTACATTAACCAAACGTATCCCAACCTAGCCAAACCGAGGGTATCATAACTCAACCTAAAGTGCCGCGGCCACAATTGCTCGCCTCCTCAGAGACGAGCTGAGAACTGTAGAGCACAATAGTGCGTAGAAATCTACCGCATTGCAGTGTATTGCACAGAGGTCGAAGATATACTGACCCAACCAGACCTAACCTAACCTAGACTAGCGTAGCATAGCTGAATGCAACGTGCCGCGCCCACTACTCCTGGCCTCCCCAGAGCCTAGCAGCATATAGTAGAGGAATCTTGCGCTCAGGCATCAACCGGAGAGCAGTGAATAGCACAGAATTCAAAAAATTCTAACCATGCCATCCCAACCTACCCTAACGAGGCGTAACATAACTAACCCATAGCGCCGAGACCACTATTACTTGCCACCCCAGAGCGAAGCAGGATATATTAAAGCGCAGTAGAGCGGAGAAATCCACCGAATAACAGTGAACAGCACGAAAGTCAGAGCTACCCTAACCAAACAAGCTAACCTAACCAAACGTGCCTTTACTCAACCTATCGTGCCGAGACCACTATTGCTGACATCTACAGAGACAGCAGAATGTACTAGGGCACAGTAGAGCGCTGAAATCCGCCGCAATTCAGTGAATAGCACGAAGGCCTTAGATACCCTCACCTAACCCGACCTTACGTAACCAAACCGAACAAAGCATAACTCAACATGACGTGCCGCAACCACTACTACTGGCTTCCCCAAAGCCAAGCAGAGT
>NW_016967646.1:0-511 GCF_001483705.2 Eufriesea mexicana
GAAGAGCAGATATCGACCTAGTGGCAGTGCATAGCAGAAAAGTCAAAGCCATCCCAACCAAACTTAGCCCAACCTAACCTAAGCACGCGTAAACTAGCTCAACCCAACGCGCCAGAACCACAATTGCTTGCCTACCCACAGACAAGCCGATTCTAGTAGAGCAACGCAGAACGCAGATATCGACCGAATAGCAGTGTATAGCACAAAATTCGCAGCTACCCTAATCAAACCTAACCCAACCTTGCCAAGCGGAACGTAACGAAACCGAATCTACCTTGCCGAGACCACTATTGCTGGCATTCCCAGAACCAAGCAGGGCTCATTAGAGCACCGTAGTGCGTAGAAATCAACCGTTTAGCGATCTATAGCACGAAAGTCACAGCTATACATTATACTATCCTAACCCGGCCAAACGTAACGTAACCAAACGTAACCTAACTCAGCCAATCGTGACGAGACCACTATTGCTGCCCTCGCCTGAGCCAAGTAGAACATACGAGAGCGGAGTAGG
>NW_016967647.1:0-2883 GCF_001483705.2 Eufriesea mexicana
ACATCCATAAATGCATCCATTCGTACGACCATCATTCGATACATCCATCCATTGATACATCCATACATACATACATCCATACGTACATACATCCATACAACCATACATTCATACATCCATACTCCTGTACATCAATACATCCATCCATTCATATATCCTGCCATCCACACATACATCCATGCATACATTCATCCATCCACACACACATACATCCAGAAATCCATACATCCATACATATATACATCCATATATTCGTACATACGTATATCCGTCCATCCATACCTCAATCCATCTATACATCCACCCATCCTCAGAACCATTCATCCATACATACATGCACCCATACATCCATCTTTCCTAACATCCATCCATCCATACATCCACCCATTCATACATCCATCGTACCATACATCCGTCCATCCATACTAACACCCATCCATACATCCATCGATCCATACATCTATCCATCCATACATCCATCCATCCATACGTTCATACATCCACACATGCATAAATCAATCTATCCATACATCCATACCACCATACACACATCCATACATACATCCACACATACATCCATCCATACATACATCCACTCATACATCCAGCCATTCATACATCCATACACATAGAGATCCCTGCATCCATACATCAGTACATCCATACATTCGTACATGCACACATACATACATCCACACATCCATACATCCATAAATCCATCCATCCATGCATTCGTCCATCCATATGTACATCCATACATACGTGCATACATATATCCATATATACACCCATACACGCAACCATACATACATCCATAGATACATCCGTAAATGAGTCCATACATACATTCATCCATACATCCCCACATCCAAACATCCATAAATGCATCCATCCGTTCGTCCATCATTCGATACATCCATCCATCTGTACATCCATTCATACATACATCCATACATCCGTACATCCGTACATACGATCATACGCTCACCAATACCTCAATCCATCCACGCATCCATCCACCCACCCAACCATTCATACATACATACATCCATCCACACGTCCATCTTTACATACATCCGTCCATCCATACATCCACCCATCCATACATCCATCGAACCATACATCCATTCGTCCATACAAGTACCCTTCCATACACCCATCGATCCACACATCTATCCATCCACACATCCACCCATCCATACATTAATACATACACACATCAATAAATCAATCCATCCATACATCCATACAGCCATACAAACACCCATACATACATCCATAGATACATCCATACATACATCCATACAAGCATCCATACATACATCCACTCTTCCGTCCTTTCACCGATCCATTCATTCACACACACATCCATACATTCATGCCTCCGTAAATCCGTACATTCGTACATCCTTACATTCGTACATCCATACATACATAAATCCATCCATACATACATCCATCCATTCATACCTCAATCCATGCATTCATCCGTTCATCCATACATTCATTCACCCATCCACCCATCCATCCCTGCATCCGTAGAGACATCAATACATACATCCTTACATACACCAATACATTCATCCATACATTCATCCATAGATACATACTTACATACATGCATAAATACATCTATGCATACAACCATTCAAACATCCATACATTCATCCATGCATACATCCATGCATTCATCCATGCATACATCCATACATTCATCCATACAAGCATCCATACATACATCCACTCTTCCGTCCATTCACCGATCCATTCATCCACACACACATCCATACAAACATGCCTCCGTACATCCGTGCATTCGTACATCCATACATCCATGCATACATACATCCATACATCCATAACGCAACTACGGCCATACATTCATACATCCATACATGCAAACGTCCATACATTAATACATCCATCCATCCATACATCCATCCATCCATACATTCATACATCCACACATCCACAAAGCCTTCCATCCATACATTCATACAACCATACATCCATCCACCCATCCATCCATCCATACATGCACCCATACAGACATCAATACATACATCCATACTTACAACCAAAAAACATTCATCCATACATACGTCCATACATCCACACATCCATACATCCATAAATCCATCCATCCATGCACCCATCCATCCATACGTACATACATACATCCATGCATACCCCCTTACACTCATCCATACATACATCCATATATACATCCGTAAATGCATCCATGCACACATCCATGCATGCATCCATCCATACATCCATCCACTCATACATCCATCCATCCATACATCAATACAGATATTCATCCATACATCCATACATCCATACATGCATATATCCACATATTCTTACATTCATACATCCATGCATGCATACATCCGTACATCCATACGTCCATACGTCCAGACATCCATACATCCATACATCCATACATGCATACATCCACATATTCTTACATCCATACATCCATACATGCATACATCCATACATTCATACATCCATACATTCATGCATCCATACATGCAGAAGTCCATCCACCCGCACCTCCATCCATCCGTACATCCATCAATCCATACATCCATACATATATACATCCACGCATTCATACATTCATACATCCATCCATACATACATACATCCACACAGCCATACATCCATAAGTCCATCCATCCATACCGCCGTCCAACCATACATCCACCAATCCATACATCAATCCATCCATACATCCACCCATCCACACATCCGTCGTGCCATACATCCATTCATCCATACCAGCACCCATCCATACATCCATCGATCCAAACATATATCCATCCATTCATCCATCCATACATCCAACCATCCATACATCCATCGATCCATACA
>NW_016967648.1:0-230 GCF_001483705.2 Eufriesea mexicana
TAGTTGGCTGTACTTGCCATTGGATTGAACGCGTGAGGCGATCTATTCACCAAGCTATAACAGTTTATAGATTATGGATAGACCTTTTCTCTGGCAAGTAAATGGCTGTAATTGCCATTGGATTGAAGGCGTTAGGCGATCTCTTCACGAAGCTATAACAGGTTATAGATTTTGAATAGACATATTCTATGGCAAGCAGATGGCTGTACATGCCATTGGATTGAAGGCGT
>NW_016967648.1:352-560 GCF_001483705.2 Eufriesea mexicana
TAAATGGTTATAGATTTTGAATAGACCTATTTTCTGGCAAGTAGAAGTCGGTACTTGCCATTGGATTCAAGGCGTTGGGCGACCTATTCACCAAGCTATTACAGATTATACATTTTGTATAGATTTATTCTCTGGCAAATAGAAGGATGTACTTGCCATTGGATTCAAGGCGTTAGGCGATCTATTCACCAAGCTATAACAGGTTATA
>NW_016967649.1:0-257 GCF_001483705.2 Eufriesea mexicana
TAGCATTGCAATGGCTATAGCATGCCAATAGAATCTTCCTCCTTATTTATGCAACGAAATTACCTCGCCACGGTATTAGTCGAAAATGTCAATAAAATTGTTTTTTCCATTCTGATTCTATAGTATTGCAATGACTATAGCATGCCAATAGAATATTTCCTCCGTATTTATGCAACAAGGTTATCTCACCACGGTATTAGTCGAGAATGTCAATAAGAATGAATTTTCCAGTCAGATTCCACAGCATTGCCATGGCT
>NW_016967650.1:0-1346 GCF_001483705.2 Eufriesea mexicana
GTATATATTTATGGATGTATGGATGGATGGATGGATGGGTGCATGGATGTATGGATGTACGGACGTATGTATGGATGGATGTATGGATGTATGTATGAATGGATGGATTTATGGATGTGTGGATGTATGGATTTGTGGATGAATGGATGGGTGGATGTGTGGATGTGTTGATGCTTGGATGTATGGATGTATGGATGTATGGATGTATGGATGTACGTATGGATGGATGTATGGATCTATGTATGGTTGGATGGATGATATCTATGTATGGTTGGATGGATGTATGGATGGATGGATTTATGCATGTGTGGATGTATGGATTTATGGATGAATGGATGGATGTGTGTGGACGTATGGATGTGTGGATGTATGGATGTATGGATGTATGGATGTATGGATGTATGGTTGTATGGATGTATGGATGTATGGATGAATGAATGTATGTATGGATGGATGTACGAATGTATGTTTGTACGGGTAAATGGATGTACCTATGTATATATGCATGGATGTATGGATGTATGGATGTATGGGTGTATGGATGGATGGATGTATGGATGGTAATAGGTAGTTGTCAGGATATATGGATGGATGGATGTATTGATGTACAGATATGTGTATGCATGAATGTATGCTTGTATGGATGTATCTATGGATGATTGTATGGATGTATTTATGGATTTACGGATGGATGAGTGGGAAGACGTGTGTATGGATGCATGTATGCACGAATGTACATGTGTATGTATGGATATGTGTATTGATGTATGTATGGACGTATGGATGGGTGGATGTATGGATGGATGGATATATGGATGCATGTATATGTGGATGTACGAATGTATGGATGTTTGGATGTATAAATTAATAGATGTATGATTGGATGGATGTATGGATGAATGGGTGTATGGATGGATGGATGTATGTATGGATTTATACATGGATGTTTATATGGATGTATGTATGGATGTATGTATGGATGTACGTATGGGTGTATGTATGGATGTATGTGGGGGTGTATGTATGTATGTATGGATGGATGTATGTATGTGTGTCTGTATGGATGTATGTATTGATGTATGTATGAATTTGCGTATGTATGTATGTATGGCTGCATGGAACGATGGATGTTTGGCAGGGTGGACCTATGGATGGATGGGTGTATGGAAGGATGGAAGTAAGGTTGGATGTATTTATGGATGGATGGCTGTTTGGATGGATGGACGAATGCATGGAAGTATGTTTGGATGTTTGTATGGATGTATGTATATATGTATCCACGTATGTATGGAGGGATGTGTGTATGGTTGTATGTATGTTCGAATGTATTTGTGTATGTATGGATA
>NW_016967651.1:0-1003 GCF_001483705.2 Eufriesea mexicana
ATGTGACTTATGCTTATGTCACGTTTGGTTAGCTTAGGATATTTGACTTTTGTGCTACATACTTCTTTTCGGCAGATTTCTGCGCCCTGCTATGCTCTAGGACATTCTGCATGGTTACGGGGATGCCATTAATATTGGTCTCGGCACGACGGTTTGAACTACCTTACGTTTGGAAGTGTTACGTTTTGTTTGCTCAGGATAGGGTACCTTTGACTTTAGTGATGCATACCGCTTTTCGGTGGATTCCTGCGTCCTACTGTGCTCCAATATGCTCTGCCTTGCCCTGGGAAGGCCAGCAATAGTTGCTGCAGCACGTCAGGCTGTGTTAGATTACGCTTGGTTAGCATAGATTTGGTTAGGCTAGGACAGGATAGCTTTGACTTTTGTGCTATAAACTCTTATTCGGTGGATTTCTGCGCCCTACTACACTCTAATGTGCCCTGCTTTGCTTTGGGGAGGACAGCGATAGTGTTCTCGGCATGTTACATTGAGTTAGGTTATGTTCGGTTTTGTCTTGATTGGTTAAGTCGGGAAAGGACAGCTGTAATTTTTGCACCATACTCTGCTCTTCTCGGCACTTTTGCGATTTGATGTGCACTAACATATTGCGTTTGACCCTTTGGATGCCAGCCGTAATGTTCCTGGCACGTTTGGTTTAGTTTGTTTCCAATCGCTTTGGTTCGGTTAGGATAAGCTTGGTCAAGATGTGTTTGGCTTTTTGCGCTATACACTGCTATTCGGAGGATTTTTGCGCTCGCTTTTGCGCCGCTATACTCTACTTAACTCTGGGGAGGCCAGCAATGGCGGTCGTGGCACGATAGGTTTTGATCGGTTACGTCTGGTTATGTTAGGTTTGGCTAGGGTCGGATAGGATGGCTTTGACTTTTGTGCCGTACTCTGATATTCTGTTGATTTCTGGGCTCTACTGTGCTCTAATATATTCTGCTTAGCTGTGAGGAGGTCAGAAATAGATGTGTCGGCCTGTTAGGTTTAGTTATTCGAC
>NW_016967652.1:0-652 GCF_001483705.2 Eufriesea mexicana
TGCAATGTCTATAGCAGGCCAGTAGAATCTCTCCTCCTTATTTATGCAAGAAAGACAGCTCACCACGATATTAGTAGAAACTGTCAATAGAATTGAATTTTCCATCCAGATTCTATAGTATTGAAATGGCTATAGCGCGCTGATAGGTTCGTTCCAACTTGTTTATGCAAGAAAGTTAGCTCATCTCGATATTAGTCGAAAATGTCAATAAATTGAATCTGCCAGTCACATTCTATATCATTGCAATGGCTATAGCAGGCCGGTAGAAACTTTCCTCCTTACTTATGCAAGAGAGGCAGCTCACCACAATATTAGTCGATACTGTGAATAAAATTGAACTTTCCATACAGAATCCAGAGCATTGCAATGGCTATAGCACGCCAATAGGATATTTCCTCCTTATTTTTATTGCAAGAAAGGGAGCTCACAACTATATTAGTCGAAACTGTCAATAAAATTGAACTTTCCAGCCTGATTCCAGTGCATTGCAATGGCTATAGCACGTCAATAGAATCTTTCCTCCTTATTTGTGCAAGATAGATAGCTCTCCACGCTATTTGTCAAAAATGTCAATAAAATTGTGCTTTAAAGCTTGATTCTACTGCATTGCAATGGCTACAGCAATCCAGAAGGATCTTTCCACCTTACTTAG
>NW_016967653.1:0-587 GCF_001483705.2 Eufriesea mexicana
CGTTTGGTTGCGTTAGGATTGGTTAGGTTAGGGGATGGTAGCTCTGACTTTTGCGCTGTACACCGCTATTCGTTGGATAGGTGCTCTCTACGTCGCTCTAATATTCACTGCTTGTCCCTGGCGATGCCAGCTATAGTGGTCGCGTCACGTTATGCTTAGTTAGGCTACGTTTGGTCGGGTTACGTTAGCTGGGGTTAGGCTTGCGATTCTATGACTTTTCTGCTATACACTGCGATTCTATCGACCGATGCGCTCTACTCTGAGCTCTAGAATACTCTGCTTGGGTTTGTGGATGGCAGAAATAGTGGTCTCGGCAGGTCAGGTTAGTGTTATGTTACGCTTGGTTACCCTACGTTTGGCTATGTTAGGAAAAGGTTGGTATGACATTTGTGCTATACACTGCTATTCAGTGAGTTTCTGCCCTCTACTGTGCCCTAACATGATCTGCTTGGCTCTGGGAGGCTACGAATAGAGCTCCAGGCTGGTTAGGTTTAGACATTCTACGTTTGATAATGATAGGTTGGGTCTGGTTGGGTCAGGATATCTTTGACTTTTGAGCTATATATTGCTACTTCGCGGCATTCCGC
>NW_016967654.1:0-1521 GCF_001483705.2 Eufriesea mexicana
GCGCTATACACGGCACTTCGGTGCATTTCTGCGCTCTACATTGCTCTACTATACTCAGGTCGTCTCTCTGGAGGCGAGCATTAGTGGTAGGGGCTCGTTAGTTTGAGATAGGTTGCGTTCGGTTTGGTTCGGGTAGGTTCGGTTTCACTAGGATTGCTTCGACTTTCGTGCTGTACAAAGTTATCACGTGGATTCCTGTGATCCACTGTGCTCTACTATGTTTTCCTTGGCTCTAGGGACGCCAGCAGCCGGGGTCGCTGCTCGTTACGTTGGGTTATGCTTCGTTTGGTTATGTTAGGTTAGGTCTGGATAGGTTAGAATATTATTGACTATCATGCTGTACACTGCATTGCGGTAAATTTCTGCGCTCTGCTGTGCTCTGGCATATTCTGCTTCGCTCTGGCGAGGCCAGTAATAGCGGTCTCGCCACGTTGGGTTGAGTTAGGCTACGCTTGCTTACGTAGCGATTGCTCAAGTTAGGATGGAATGAATTAGGATTTTACGTCATACACTCATATTCGGTGTACTTTTGTCCTCTACTCTGCTCTAATATGCCCTGCTTGTCTCTGCGGTGACCAGTATTTATGGTCTCGCCACGTTAGGTTTAGTTACGTTTCGGTTCGATGTGTTAGGTTAGGAAGGCATGGTTAAGATTTCTCCGACTTTTTTGCTGTACACTGCATTTCGGTGGATATCTGCCTTCTGCTGTGCTCGAATATGCTGTGCTTGGCTCTGTGGTGGCCAGCAATATTGGTCGCAGCACATTATGTTGTTGTAGGCTTAGTTTGGCTTTGCTATGGTAGCTTGGGATAGGTGCGGATAGAAATGAGTTTTGTTCCATACACAGCGATTCTATTTACTTCTGCGCTCCACTGCCCTCTAGTAGGTACTGCTCGACTCTGGGGAGGCCGGCAATAGTGATCGCGGTACGTTTGTTTCAGTTATATTGCGGTGGGTTGTTCTAAGATGGGATATATTGTGAGAGGAATGCCTTGACCCTGTGCTATACACTGCTATTCGGTTGATGTCTTCTTTCTACTGTGTTCTAACATCATCCGTTTGGCGCTTGGGATGCCAGCACTAGTGTTGCCAGCTCGTTATGATGAGTAATGAATCGTTTGTCAATGTCAGGTTTGCTACGGCTGGGATAGGGTAGCTGACAGTTTTGTGCTGTACGCTGCTGTCCGCTGATTTCTGCGATCTACTGTGTTCTAATATCTTCAACTTGGAACTGGAGTGGCGAGCAGTAGCGTTAGTGGCTGGTTGGGTTGTGTTAGGTTATGTTCGGTTTGGTTAGGTCAGGTCAAGTTTGGTTAGGGCAGCTTTGACTCTCGTGCCATATACTATTGTCCGCTAGACGTCTGTGATCTACTGTGCTCTACTGCATTCTGCTTGTCTCTGGGGAGGAGGGGAGGCCAGGAGCAGTGGACGCGGCACTTTATGTTGAGACATGATACCTTTGGTTCGGTTAGGTTAGGCCAGGTTAGTTGAGAATACCTTCTGCCTTTGTGCTATTCACTG
>NW_016967655.1:0-581 GCF_001483705.2 Eufriesea mexicana
ATGAAAGATTCTATTGACGTGCTGTAGCCATTGCATTGCTACAGGATATGGCTGGAAAATTCTGTTTTATTGACATTTTCGACTTGTATAGTGGTGAGCAAACTTTCTTGCTTAGATAAGGAGGAAGGATGCTTTTGGCGTGCTGTAGCCATTGCAATGCTATAGAATCAGGGTGGAAAATACAATTTTATTGACATTTTCGACAAATATCGAGGTGAGCTAATTTTCTTGCATAAATAAGGAGGGAAGATTTTATTCACGAGCTATATCCATTGCAGAGCTATAGAATCCGGCTGAAAAACTAAATTTTATTGTCATTTTTTACTAATATCGTGGTGATCTAACTTTCGTGCATAAATAAGGAGGAAAGATTATATTGACGTGCTATAGCCATTGCACAGCAATAGAATCCGGCTTGAAAATTCAATTTTATAGACATTTTCGACTTATATAGTGGTGAGCAAGCTTTCTTGCAGAAATGAGGAAGAAATGAGGAGGAAAGACTCTATTGGCGTACAATAGCCATGGCAATGCTCTAGAATCTACCAGGAAAATTCAATTTTATTGACATTTTCGACTAA
>NW_016967656.1:0-1803 GCF_001483705.2 Eufriesea mexicana
TCAAACGGAACCTTACTTAACATAACGTACCGGGACCACTATTCCGTGATTCCCCAAGGCCAAGTAGAATACACTAGAGCACGGCAGAGAGCAGAATGCCTCCGAGGAGCAGCGAATAAATAAACGTCAGATATACCCTAGCCTTACCAGGCCTAATGTATCCCAACCAAACGAAGAATAACTAAACCTGACGAGACGAGACAGTTATTGCTCTCCCCAGAGCGCCATGCAGAACGTAACACAGCTCAGGAGAGTGCGGAAATAAACGGTACAGCAGTCTATAACACGAGAGTCAAAGCTATGCAAACCTAACCCAGACAAGCGTTACCTGACCAAACGTTGCGAAACTCAACCTAACGTGCCAAGGTAACAACTGCAGGCCTCCCCAGCGCCACGCAGAGCATATTAGAGGGCAGTAGAGTGCAGAAAGCCACCTCATAGCAGTGAATAGCACAAAATGTCAAAGATACCCTAACTTAATCTGACCGAACCTGGCCTAACCAAACGCGGGCTAACTAAAAGTAACGAGCCGATACCTCTATTGCTGGCCTCCCCAGAGAGGCAGAGCGAATTTGAGCACACATGAGCCCAGAATTTAACCAAATAGCAGTGTATAGCACAAAAGTCAAAGCTATCATCTCCTACCCTAAACAAACGTAGCACGACGAAACCTAGCATATCTCATCCGAATGTCACGAGACCACTACTACTGCCCTCCCCATAGCCGAGCAGAGTATAGTAGTGCACAGTAGAGCCCAGAGGTCCACAGAATAGCTGTGTTGATCACAAAGGCCAGTACATCCTAACCGAACCCAACATGACCTAACTTAACCAAATGTAATCTAGCACATCCTAGCGTGTCGCGAGCACACTTTCTGGCCTCCCCAGAGCAAATAAGAGCATATTAGATCACAATAGAGCGCACAAATCCACCGAATAGCAGCGTATAGCAGAAAAATCAAAGTTACCCTATCCCAACCTAAGAAAACGCAACACAACCAAGCGCAACATAATCCAACCTACCGTGCCCATGCCACTACTGCTGGCCTCCCCGCTGCAAGGGGGATATACCGGAGCAGGGAACGGTGCAGAAATCCAACGAATAGCAGTGTATACCTCGAAAGTCAAGGACATAAGAAGCTAATCCTAACCAGCGTTACCTAACCAAACGTTGGCTAACTCTATCTAACGTACCGAAAACATAATTTCTGGCCACCCCGGGGCCAAGCAGCGCATATTAGAGCACAGCAGTGCGCAGGAATCCAGTGAATAGCAGTGTATAGCACAAATGTCACAGCTAAACTGGCCTAACCTAACCAAACGTAACTTAACCAAACGTAACCTAACCAGACCTACCGTGCCCATACCTCTATTGCTGACTTCCACAGAGCAAACCAGAATATACTAGAGCACAGTAGTGCGCAGACACATGACGCATTGCAGTGTGAAGCACTAAAGTCGCAAATATCCTAACCTAACGTGTCCTAACCTAACCTAAGCAAACGAAACATAACTCGACGCAACGTGCCGATAACACTATTTCTGGACTCCACGAAGCGAAGCAGAAGGTACTGGATCGCAGTAGACTGCAGATATCGACCGCATTTCGGTATACAGCACAAAAGTCGAAGGTACCCTCTCCCACCCTAACCAACCGCAACATAACCATCGCTACATAACCAATCGTAGCCTAACTAAAACTGAAGTGCCGAGACTACAGTTACTGGCCTCCACAGAGTAGAACAGAGTATAGTAGAGGAATGCAGAGCGTAAAAATCCAGTGAATAGCAGTGTATAGCACAA
>NW_016967657.1:0-499 GCF_001483705.2 Eufriesea mexicana
GCAGAAATCAACCGCATTTTAGTGAATGGCACAAAAGCCGTAGGTATCCTAGCACAGCCGGAGCAAACTTAACCAAACCAAACGCAGCATAACTCAACATAACGAGCCGCGAACACAGCCCGTGGTGTCCCCATAGCCAAGCAGAATGTAGTAGAGTACAGTGGATCACAGAAATCCACGGAATAGCAGTGTAAATCACAAAAGTCAAAGCAGCCTATCCTGACCTAGCCAAAGTAACTTAACCAAACACAACCCAACTCTACTTGACATGACGGGACCACTATTGCTGGCCCCCGCAGAAAAAAGCAGAGTGTACTAGATGACAGTAGTTCGCAGAAATCCATAGCATTGCAGTGAATAGCACAAACGCCGAAGCCATCCTGACCTAACCTAGCATAACCTAACCTACGAAGCAGATCTCACAATAACGTAACGCGACCACTCCTTGTGGCACCCACAGATCCAAGCCGACTATAGCATTGCAAAGTAAATCACAGAT
>NW_016967658.1:0-202 GCF_001483705.2 Eufriesea mexicana
ATAGGTCTATTCAAAATCTATAACCCGTTAAAGCATGGTGAATAGATCGCCCAACGCCTTCAAACCGATGGCAAGTGCAGCCATCTACTAGCCAGTGAATAGGACTATTCAAGATCTATAATCTGTTGTAGCTGGGGAATAGATGGCCTAACGTCTTCAACCAATGGCAAGTACAGCCATCTACTTGCCAGAGAATTGGTCT
>NW_016967659.1:0-974 GCF_001483705.2 Eufriesea mexicana
AACTCAACCTATCGTGCCGTGACCAGTATTGCTGGCCCCCACATGGCCAAGCAGAACATGTTATAGAAGGGGATTATGCCGAAATGCATAGGTCGCAGGGAATATCGGAAATGCCAAGGCTACCTAAATCTGATCCAAACAAACATAACATAACCAAACGCGATAAAATTCAAGCTAATGTCCCGCGGCCACTATCTCTGCCCTCCACAGGGCAAATCGGAGCATAATATATCACTGTGGAGCGCAGAAACCCATCAAGTGGCACTGTATACTCTGAAAGTCAAATCTATTCATACATAACCCAATCAAATTTAACCCAAACGAACGTAGCCTAACCGAACCTAACGAGCCGAGACCGCTATTACTGTCCTCCGATAGTCGAGCCAAGCATAGCAGAGCAATGTAGAATGCACCAATCCGCCGAATACCAGTGAACAGCACAAAAGTCAACTTTACCCTATTGTAGCCCATCCTAACGTAATATAACCGAACGTTACATAGCTTAACCATACGTGCCGAGACCAACATTGCTTGCCTCCCCAGAGACAAGCAGATTATACTAGTGAACAGTAGAGCGCAGAAAACCACCAAATAGAACTGTATAGCACGAAGGTCAGAGATATCCTTACCTAACCTGACCTATCCTCTCCTAACCAAACGTAGACTATCTAAACCTAATGAGCCGAGACCACACTTGCTGGCATCCCCATCGCCAAACAGGAAGTATTAGAGGATCCTAGACCGCACAAGTCCATAGAATGGCAATGATTAGCAGAAAAGTCAAAGCTATCCTAACCAAACCAGGCTAGCCTACCCTAACCGAGCGTAACCTAACTCAACCTAACGTGCCGAAATTACTATTGCGGTCCTCCACAGAGAGCATGCATATCATATTAGAGCACAGTAGGGCATAGAAATCGACGGCATTGCAGTGCATAGCGCAAATGCATACATATCCGGTCCAAACTTTGCCA
>NW_016967660.1:0-527 GCF_001483705.2 Eufriesea mexicana
AGCCGAAAATGTCAATAAAACTAAATTTTCCAGTCTGATCCTGTAGCATTGCAATGGAAATAGAACGACAATAGAATCATTCCTCTTTATTTATGCAAGAAAGATAGCTCACCACGATATTATTCGAAAATGTCAATAAAATTGTATTTTCCAAACAGATTCTATTGCAATTCAAAGGCGGTGGCACGTCAATAGGATTTTTCTTCCTTATTTATGCTAGAAAGTTCGCACACCGCGACATTAGTCGAAAATGTGAATAAAATTGAATCCTCCAGCCACATTCTGTTGCACTGCAGTGGCTATTGCACGCCAATGTAATTTTTCCTCCTTATTTACGCAAGAAAGTTAGCTCACCACGATATTGGGACAGAATATTAATAAAATTGGATTTTCCAGCCAGATTCTATAGCATTGCAATGGCTATAGTACGGCAATAAGCAATAGGACCTTTCCTCCATATTTATGCAAAAAAGGTGTCCCACCAAGATGTCAGTCGAAAATGATAATAAAATTTAATTTTCCAGCAT
>NW_016967661.1:0-641 GCF_001483705.2 Eufriesea mexicana
GACGTGCAGCAGAGTATAGCACATAAGTCGAAGCTAACCCGTCGTAACCTAACCAAACGTAACTTAAACAAACGTAGCATAACAGATCCTAACGTGCCGAGACCACCATTGCTGCCCTCGTCAGGGCGAAGCAGTGCATATTAGAGGAGAGTAGAGCGCAGAAGTCGATGGAATCGCAGTGCATATCACAATAGTCGATGTTACACTATCCTAACGTAGCCGAACGTAACATTACCGAACGTAGCTTAACTGAACCAAACGCGCCGAGACACCCTTGCTTCATCCCCAGAGCCAAGCAAAACATACTAGAGCACATCTGAGGGCAGAAGTCCACCGAAAAACAGTCCATACCACGATAGTCAAAGCAATCCAAACCTGACCCAAACTAACATAGCCGCACCGAACGCAGCTTAACTCAACCTAACGTGCCCAGACCACCCCATGGTCGAGCAGAGAAGAGTAGAGCAATGTAGAGCGTAAAATCCTCCGAACCGCGGTACTTACAACACAAGAACCACAGCTTCCTCATCCAGACCTGACCAATCGTAATATCATCGAACCTAGCATAGCACAACCTGTCGTGCCATGACCACAATTGCTGGCATCCCTGCAGTCGAGCAGGGTATAGTAGAACACAGCAG
>NW_016967662.1:0-544 GCF_001483705.2 Eufriesea mexicana
CGTCCTCCGTGTCACAAACGCCAAATTTCTAAGAGCCTTTAGGTGTCCTCCGTGTCACAAACGCCAAATTTCTAAGCGTCCTTAGACGTCTTCCATGTCACAAACGCAAAATTTCCAAGCGCCCATAGGCGTCCTCCGTGTCACAAACGCCAAATTTCTAAGAGCCTTTAGGTGTCCTCCGTGTCACAAACGCCAAATTTCTAAGCGTCCTTAGACGTCTTCCATGTCACAAACGCAAAATTTCCAAGCGCCCATAGGCGTCCTCCGTGTCACAAACGCCAAATTTCTAAGAGCCTTTAGGTGTCCTCCGTGTCACAAACGCCAGAAAATTTCCAAGCACCTATAGGCACCCTTCGTGTCACAAACCCAAAATTTCCAAGCGCCCATAGGCGTCCTCCGTGTCACAAACGTCAAATTTCTAAGAGCCTTTAGGTGTCCTCCGTGTCACAAACGTCAAATTTCTAAGCGTCCTTAGACGTCCTCCATGTCACAAACGCAAAATTTCCAAGCGCCCATAGGCGTCCTCCGTGTCACAAACGCCAAA
>NW_016967663.1:0-545 GCF_001483705.2 Eufriesea mexicana
TCGGCGTGTTAGCTTTTGTTAGGCTTCGTTTGCATATGACAAGTTTGGTTACGTTATGGCAGTATATCTTATACTTTCGTGCCATACACATCCATTCGGAGGATTTCTGCGCCCTACTGCGCTCCATCATGTTCTGCTGTTCTGTGGGGTGGCCAGTAATAGTGGTATCGCCTCGTAAGTTTGAGTTACGGTGCCTTTCTTCAGGGTAGGATAGGAAGGCATGTTTAGGATCTCTTTGTCTTTTGTGCCATACACTGCTATTCGGTGGATTTCTGAGTTCTACATCGCTCTACTATGCTCTGCACGTCACTGGGGAGGCGAGCAATAGTGGTCGCGGCACGTAAGGTTTTGTTAGGTTTCGTTCGGTTTGGCTATGTTAAGTTTGGTTAGCTTAGCCACGTTCTTCGTGCTATACACTGCTATTCCGTGGACACTTGTGATCTACTGTGCTCTGCTACACTCTACTTGACTCAGGGGAGGCAAGGAGCAGTTGTCACGGCACGTTATGTTGAGCTATGCTGCGTTCGGTTAGGTTAGGTTAGGTC
>NW_016967664.1:0-231 GCF_001483705.2 Eufriesea mexicana
TACGGCTATAGCACGCCAAAAGGATCATTCCTCCATACTTATGCAAGGAAGCTAGCTCACCACACTATTAGTCGAAAATGACAATAAAATTGATCTGTCCAGCCCGATTCTGCAGCATTGCAATGGCTATAGCACGCCAAAAGGATCTGTCCTCCTTTCTGATGCAAAGAAGTTAGCTCACCACATTAGTCGAAAATGTCAATAAAATTGAACTTTCCCACCAGATTCTAT
>NW_016967664.1:9830-10046 GCF_001483705.2 Eufriesea mexicana
GAAATGCCGATAGCTTGCCAATATACTCTTTCCTCCTTGTCTATGCAAGAATGCTAGCTCAGCACGATATTAGTCGAAAATGTCAATAAAATTAAACGTTCCAGCCAGATTCTCTAGCATTGCAATGGTCATAGCTTGCCAATATAATCTTTCCTCCATGTCTATGCAAGAATGCTAGCTCACCACATTAGTCGAAAATGTCAATAAAATTGAACT
>NW_016967665.1:0-1326 GCF_001483705.2 Eufriesea mexicana
AATCGAGTTTTCAAGCCATATTCTATACCTGTGGTATGGCTATAGCACGCCAATAGAATCTATTTTCCGTATTTATAGAAGAAAGGCTGCTCACCGCGATATTAGATGAAAAAGTCAATAAAATTGAATTTTCTAGCCAGATTCTATAGCATTGCAATGGCTATTGCAAGCCACTAGTATCTTACCTCCTTATTTATGCACGAAAGTTAGCCCACCACGATATTAGTCGAAATGTCAATACTATTGAATTTTCCAGCCAGATTCAATAGCATTTCAATGTCTATATCACGCCAATAGTATCTATCGTCCTTATTTATGCAATTTGGTTTGCTCACCACTATATTAGTCAAAAATGAAAATAAAACCGATTTTTCCAGGCAGATTCTATGGAATAGCAGTAGCTATAGCGCGCCAATAGAATCTTTCCTCCGTATTTATGCAAAAAGCTAGCTCACCACGATATTAGTCGAAAATGTTAATAAAATTGAATTTTCCAACCAGAGTCTAGAACAGTGAAATGGCTATAATACGCCAATGGTATCTTTCCCCATTATTTATGTGGGAAAGTTAGCTCACCACGATATTAGTCGAAAATGTCCATAAAATCGCGTTTTCAAGCCAGATTCTATAGCACTGCAATGGATGTAACGCGCCAATGGAATATTTCTTCCTTGTTTATGCAAGAAACTTAGTTCGCCACGTTATTAGTCTAGATTGTCTATAAAATTGTATTTTCCTGGCAGATTCTATAGCATTGCAATGGCTATAGCGGGCCAGTTGAATCTTTCCTCCATATTTATGCAAGAAAGCTAGCTTACCACTATATTAGTAGAAAATGTCATTAAAAATGTATTTTCCAGCCAGATTCAGCAGTATTGCAATGGCTATAGCGCGCCAATAGAATCTTTCCTCCGTGTTTATGCAAAAAGCTAGCTCACCACGATATTAGTCGAAAATGTTAATAAAATTGAATTTTCCAACCAGATTCTATAGCATTGCAATGTCTATAGCACGCCCGTAGAATCTTTCCTCCTTGCATATACAAGAAAGTCAGGTCACCACAGATATTAGTCGAAATGTCAATAATATCGAATTTTCCAGCCAGATTCAATAGCATTTCAATGTATATATCACGCCAATAGTATCTATCGTCCTTATTTATGCAAGAAATTTAAGTCTGCACGATATTAGTCGAAAACGTCAATAAAATTGAATTTTCCAACAGATTCTATAGCATCGCAATGACTATACCACGCCTGTAGTATCTTTCCTCCTTATATAGGAAAGAATGCTTTCTCACTACGATATTAGTCGAAAATGTCAATA
>NW_016967666.1:0-1713 GCF_001483705.2 Eufriesea mexicana
GTAGAATCATTCCTCCTTACATATGCAAGAAAGTTAGGTCACCACGATATTTGTCGATAATATAAATAAAATTGAATTTCCCACGTCAGATCCTATAGCACTGCAATGGCTTCAGCACGGCACTTGATTCTTTCCTCATTATTTATGCAAGAATGTTAGCTCGCCACGATATTAGTCGTAAATGTGAATGGAATTGGTCTTTTCAGTCTGATTCTATCGCAATGCAATGGCTATAGCACGCCAATTGGGCCCTTCCTCCTTATTTATGCCAGAAAGATAGGTCGCCACGATATTATTCGAAGATGTCAATAAAATTGAGTTTTCGGTGCAGATTCTATAGCATTGCAATGGCTATAGCACGCCAATTGGGTCCTTCCTCCTTGTTTATGTAAGAAAGTTAGCTCACCACGATATTAGTCGAAAATGTGAATCAAATTGAATTTTCGAGGCCGAATCTAGAGCATTGCAATATCTATAGCACGCCGATAGAATATTTCCCCCTTATTTATGCCAGAAAGTTAGCTCACAACGATGTTAGCCGAGAATGTCACTCAGATTGAATATTCCAGCCATATTCTACAGAACTGCAATTGCTATAGCGCGCCATTAGAATCTTCCCTCCTTATTTATGCAAGAAGGTTACCACACTACGATATTTGTCGAAATTGTCAATAAAATTGAATTTTCGAGGCAGATTCTATAGCACTGCAATGCCTATAGCGTGCCAGTAGAATCATTCCTCCTTACATATGCAAGAAAGTTAGGTCACCACGATATTTGTCGATAATATAATAATGTCATTAAGATTGAATAGTCCAGGCACATTCTACAGAATTGCAATGGCTATAGCAAGACAATAGAATCTTTCCTCCATATTTATGCATGCAAGTTAGGGCACCGCGGTACTAGTCGAAAATGTCAACAAAATTAAATTTTTCAGCCAGATTGTATTGCATTGCAATGTCTATAGCGCGCCAATAGAATCCTTCCTCCTTATTTATGCAAGAAGGTTACCACACTACGATTTTAGTCGAAATTGTCAGTAAAATTGAATTTTCGGTGCAGATTCTATAGCATTGCGATGGCTATTGCGCGCCCAAAGAATAATTCCTCATTATTTATGCCAGAATGATAGGTCGCCACGATATTATTCGAAGATGTCAATAATATTGAATTTTCGGGGCAGATTCTATAGCATTGCAATGGCTATAGCACGCCAACATAGTCCTTCCTCCTTGTTTATGCAAGAAAGTTAGATCACCACGATATAAGTCGAAAATGTGAATGAAATTGAGTTTTCGAGGCAGAATCTAGAGCATTGCAATGTCTATAGCACGCAAATAGAATCTTTCCTCCTTATTTATGCAAGAAAGTTACCTTCCCACGATATTAGTCAAAAATGTCAATAAAATTGAATTTTCGAGCCAGATTCTATACCATTGCAATGGCCATAGCACGCCAATAGAATCTTTCCTCCAGATTTATGCAAGAAAGGTCGGTCAACACGATATTCTTCGAAAATGTAAATAAAATTGAATTTTCGTGGTATATTCTATAGCATTGCCATTGCTATAGCACGCCAATTGAATCTTTCCTCCTTTCTTATTCAAGAAAGTTTGCTCACCACGATATTAGTCGAAAATGTTAATAAAACTGAATTTTCCAGACACATTCTAAAGCACTGCAATGGATATAGCGTGCCAATAGAATCTT
>NW_016967666.1:2823-4694 GCF_001483705.2 Eufriesea mexicana
GTTAGCTCACAACGATATTAGCCGAAAACGTCAATAAAATTGAATTGTCCAGGCAGATATTATAGCACTGCAATGGCTATAGCACGCTAATTGGATCTTTCCTCCCTTTTTATCGCTGAAAGTTAGCTCACCACGATAACTGTCGAAAATCTCAATAAAATTGTACATTCCAGCCAGATTCTTTAGCATTGCAATGGCTATAGCACGTCAATAGTATCTTTCCTGCTTATTTATGCAAGAAAGTGAGCTCATCACGATATTCATGGAAAATGTCAATAAAATCAAATATTCCAGGCAGATTCTATAGCACTGCAATGGCTACAGCAGGCCAATATAGTCCTTCCTCCATATTTATGCAAGAAAGTAAGCTCACCACAATATTAGCCGAAAATGTCAATAAAATTGAATTTCCCAGCCAGATCCTATAGCACTGGAAATGCTATAGCACGCCAATAGAATCTTTCCTCCTTATTTATGCAAGAAAGTTATGTCATGACGATATTAATGGAAAATGTCAATAAAATTTAATCTTCTAGCCGGTTTCTACAGCATTGCGAGGCCCATAGCACGCTAATAAAATCTTTCCTCCCTATCTATCGAAGAAAGCTAGCTCACCACGATATTAGACGAAAATGTCAATGAAATTGAGTTTTCGAGGCAGATACTATAACATTGCAATGGCTGTAGCACGCCAATAGTATCTTTCCTCCTTATTTATACAAGAAAGGTAGCTCACCACAATAATAGCCGAAAATGTCAATAAAATTGAATTTCCCAGCCAGATCCTATAGCACTCCAATGGCTTCAGCACGCCACTAGATTCTTTCCTCATTATTTATGCAAGAAGGTTAGCTCGCCACGATATTAGTCGAAAATGTCAATAAAATTGAATTTTCGATCCAGGTACTACAGCATTGCTATGGCTATTGCGCGCCAATAGAATAATTCCTCCTTATTTATGCCAGAAAGTTATCATACCACGATATTATTCTAAGATGTCAATAAAATTGAACTTTCGGGGCAGATTCTATTGCATTGCAATGGCTATAGCACGCCAATAGAGTCCTACCTCCTTGTTTATGCAAGAAAGTTAGCTCACCACGACATTAGCCGAAAATGGGAATGAAATTGAATTTTCGAGGCAGAATCTAGAGCATTGCAATGTCTATAGCACGCCGATAGAATATTTCCCCCTTATTTATGCCAGAAAGTTAGCTCACAACGATGTTAGCCGAGAATGTCACTCAGATTGAATATTCCAGCCATATTCTACAGAACTGCAATTGCTATAGCGCGCCATTAGAATCTTCCCTCCTTATTTATGCAAGAAGGTTACCACACTACGATATTAGTCGAAATTGTCAATAAAATTGAATTTTCGAGGCAGATTCCATAGCATTGCAATGGCTATAGCACGCGGATAGAATATTTCCTCCTAATTTATGTCAGAAAGTTCGCTCACAACGATATTAGCCGAAAACGTCAATAAAATTGAATTGTCCAGGCAGATATTATTGCACTGCAACGGCTATAGCACGTTAATTGAATCTTTCCTCCTTTCTTATTCAAGAAAGGTTGCTGACCACGATATTAGTCGAAAATGTTAATAAAACTGAATTTTCCAGACACATTCTAAAGCACTGCAATGGATATAGCGTGCCAATAGAATCTTCCCTCCAGATTTATGCAAGAAAGGTCGGTCAACACGATATTCTTCGAAAATGTAAATAAAATTGAATTTTCGTGGTATATTCTATAGCATTGCCATGGCTATAGCACGCCAATTGAATCTTTCCTCCTTTCTTATTCAAGAAAGGTTGCTCACCACGATATTAGTCGAAAATGTTAATAAAACTGAATTTTCCAGACAC
>NW_016967667.1:0-526 GCF_001483705.2 Eufriesea mexicana
TGCTTGTGTTTGCTTCGGATGTGTTCGAACTTCGCTTTATACACTGCCATTCTATGTACCTGTTCGCTCCACTCGCTTCTAATATGCCCTGCTTGGAGGTGGGGAGCATTTGTGGGCTCGGTACGTTATGTTGGGATTGGTTACGATTGGTTAGGCTATGTTAGGCCAGGTTAGGCTAGGACATCTCGTACTTTTTTGCAAGACACTGCTATTCGAACATTCCAGCGTCCTACATTGCTCTGCTATACTCTGCTTAGCTCTCATGAGACCAGCAATTGCTTTCGTGGCACGTCAGCTTGTGTTACGATAATATCTTACGATTGGTTAGGTTAGGATGGGATTGTTTTAACTTTTGTGCTATACACCGCTTTCGGAAGATTTGTACGCGCTACGTTGCTCTAATGTGACCAGCTTGCCTCTGGGGAAGCCAGCAATTATATTCTCGGCACGTCATGTTTAGCTCTGTTACGCTTGGCTTTCTATGTTAGGAGAGGTTAGGCTAGGATATCTTTTACTTTTGTGCCAC
>NW_016967668.1:0-548 GCF_001483705.2 Eufriesea mexicana
TTATTGACATTTTCGACTTATATCGTGGTGTGCTAACTCTCTTGCATAAATAAAGAGGAAAGATTCCATTGGCGTGCTACAGCCAGTGCATTGCTATAGGATCTCGCTGGAAAATTCAGTTTTACTGACTTTTTCGACTAATGTGGTGGGCTACCTTTCTTTCACAAATAAGGAGGAAAGATTCTATTTGCGTGCTATAGCCATTGCGGTGCTTCAGAATCTGCATGGAAGGTCCAATTTTACTGACATTTTCGACTAATATCGTGGTGAGCTAATTTTCTTCCACAACTATGGAGGACAGATTCTATTGGCGTGCAACAGCCATTGCAATGCTTAAGAGACACGCTGGTAAATTCAATTTTATTGGCATTTTCGTCTAATATCGTGGTGAGCTTACTTTCTGCCATATTTTGGAGGAAAGATTCTATTGGTGTGCTATAGCCATTGCATTGCTATAGGATCTCGCTGGAAAATTCAATTTTACCGACATTTTTGACTAATATCGTTGTGAGCTAACTTTCTTTCATAAATAAGGAGGAAAAATTCTA
>NW_016967669.1:0-932 GCF_001483705.2 Eufriesea mexicana
ATCTGGCCGGAAAATACAATTTTATTGACATTTTCGAATAATATCGTGGTGAGCCAGATTCCACTGCATAAGTACGGAGGAAAGAAACTTTTGGCGTGCTATAGCCATGGCAATGCTGCAGAATCGGGATGCAAAGTTCAATTTTATGGACATTTTCGACTAATGTCGTGGTGAGCTGACTTTCTTCCATAAATCAGGAGGAAAGATTCTGTTGGCGTGTTATAGGCTTTGCAATGCTATATAATCTGGCTGGAAAGTTCAATATTATTAATATTATTGACAGTTTCGACTATTATCGTGGTGAGATATCTTTCTCGACTGAATAAGCAGTGTAGATTCTATTGGCGTGCTATAGACATTGCAATCATATGGAATGTGTTTGGAAGATACAATTTTACAGACGTTTTCAACTAAAATCGTGGTGAGTTAGCTTTATCGCATAAATAAGGAGGAAAGATACTATTCTCGTGCTATAGGCTATGCAATGCTATAGAATCTGGCTGGAAAGCTCAATATTATTGACAGTTTCGACTATTAAAGTGGTGAGCTATCCTTCTTGCCAAAATAAGCAGGGTGCATTCCATTGGCGAAATATAGCCACAGCAATGCTATAGAATCTGGATGGAAAGATCAATTTCATTGCCATGTTCGGCTAATATCGTGGTGAGTTTCCATTCTCGCATAAATCAGGAGGCAAGATACTGTTGGCATGCTATAGGCATTGCAATGCTATAGAATCTTGCTGGAAAATACAATATTATTGTCATTATCTACAAATATCTTGGTGAGCTAACTTCCGTCCCTAACTAAGGAGTAAAGATCCTTCTTGAGTGCTATAGCCATTGCAATGCACTAGAATCAGGCTGGAAAATTCAATTTTATTGACATTTTTGACTAATATCGTGGAGAGCTTACTTTCATGCATAAACAAG
>NW_016967670.1:0-1112 GCF_001483705.2 Eufriesea mexicana
GTGGTGAATTAACTTTCTCGCATAATTAAGGAGGAAGGATTCTCTTGGCGTGATATAGGCATTTGTATGCTATAGAATCTTCCTGGAAAATTCAATTTTGTTGTCATTTTCTCCTAATATCGTGGTGAATTAACTTTCTCGCATAATTAAGGAGGAAGGATTCTCTTGGCGTGATATAGGCATTGGTATGCTATAGAATCTTCCTGGAAAATTCAATTTTGTCGTCATTTTCTCCTAATATCGTGGTGAGCTAACTTCCTTGCATAAGTAAAGAGGAAAGATCCTTTGCGAGTGATGTACCCGTTGCAATGCTGCAGAATCTGGCTGGAAAATTCAATTTTGTTGACATTTTTGACTTATATCGTGGTGAGCTAACTTTCTTTCATAAAGAGGGAGGAATTGTGCAATTGGCGTGCTATAGCCATTTCAACGGTATGGAGTCAGTCCGGAAAAGGCAATTTTATTGACATTTTCGATTAATATCGTGGCGAGCTATCTTTCTTGCATAAACAAGGTGGAAAGATTCTATTGGCGTTCTGTAGGCATTGCAATGCTATAGAATCCTCCTGGAATATGCAGTTTTATTGACATTTTCGACTAATATCGTTGTGAGCTAACTTCCTTGCATATGTACGGAGGAAAGATCCTATTGGTTTGCTGTAGCCATTGCAATGCTGCATAATCTGATTGGAAAATTCAATTTTATTGACATTTTTTACGTATATCGTGGTGAGATATCTTTCTATCATAAATGCGGAGGAATGATGCAATTGGCGTACTATAGCCATTCCAATGCTATAGAATCTGCCCGGAAAGGTCAATTTTATTGACATTTTCGACTAATATCGTGTTGAGCTAACTTTCTTGCATAAATAAGGAGGAAAGATTCATGGAGGAAAGATTCTAATGGCGTGCTATGGCCTTTGCGATGCTATAGAATCTGGCTGGAAAGTTCAACTTTATTGACAGTTTCGACTAATACCGTGGTGAGTTAACTTTCTCGCATAATTAAGGAGGAAGGATTCTCTTGGCGTGATATAGGCACTGGTATGCTATAGAATCTTCCTGGAAAATTCAATTTTATTGACATTTTCGACTAATATCGTGGTGAA
>NW_016967671.1:0-892 GCF_001483705.2 Eufriesea mexicana
GCTATGTTAGGATAGTATAGCTACGACTTTGTGCTATGCACTTCTATTCGGATTATTCCTGCTTTCTACGTTGCTCTACCATACTCCGCTCGAATGCCGTACCGCCATCGTGACGCGTTACGTTGAGTTAAGTTGCGGTAGGTTGGGTTAAGTTGGGATAAGTTTCGTTAGGACAACCTCGGCTTTCGTGCTTCACACAGCTATTCGGCGGATGTCTGCCCTCTAGTGTGCTGTGATATATTCTGCTTTGCTCTGCGCTGGCCAGTAAGTATGGTCTCAACACGAATGTGTGAGTTAGGTTGCGTTCCGTTAGGTTAGGTTGGGAAGTTTTGACCAGGGTTTCTTTGACTTTTGTGCTATACACTGCTATTCCGTTCATTCCTATGACGTACTGTGCCCTACTACATGCTGCTTGGCTGTGGGAAGGCCAGGAGCAAAGGTGACGGTACATCATGGTAAGCTATGCTAGGTTTGGTTATGTCAGGTTTGGCCTGGTTAGGTTAGAATATCTACGGCCCTTGTGCAACTCACTGCAGTGCTGCGGATTTCTGCGCCCCACTGTGCTCTAGTCCATTCTGCTTGTCTCTGTGGAAGCCAGCAATATTGGTCTCGGTGCGTTAGGTTGAGTTATTCTACGTTTGGTTGTGTTAGGTTACGCCAGGTTAGTATAGGGTATCATCGACACTTGTGCTACACACTGCTATTCGGTGCATTTCTGCTCTCTACTGTGCTCTAAAATATTCTGCTTGGCCCTGGGGAGTCCGGAAATAGTGGCCGCTGCGCGTTAGGCTGAGCTATATTACGTATGGTTGGGTTATTTTTGCTTGGGCTAGGTTTGATCAGATTTGCATTTTCTGCTATACACTGATATTCTTTGGATTTCTGCGCCCTA
>NW_016967672.1:0-582 GCF_001483705.2 Eufriesea mexicana
CTGTATAGATGTGTGGATGGATGGAGATATGGATGGATGTATGTATGGATGTACGTATGTATGATTGTATGAGATGTATGGATGTGTGGATGTATGGATGTATGGATGTATGGATGTATGGATCTATGGATGTATGGATGTACGGATGAATGGATGTGTATATGTATGGTTGTATGGATGTATGAGTGGATGGATGTATGGATGGATGGATGTATGGATCGATGGATGTATGGATGGATGGAGGTATGGATGGATGGAAGAATGTATGGGTGTATGTATGAATGAATGTATGGATGTAGTTAATGATGTGTGTATGGATGAATGTATGGATGTATGGATGTATTTAAGCATGGATGTATGGATGACGGGCTGTATGTATGGGTGGATCAATGGAAGGATTCAGGTATGGATCGACGGACGGATTTACGTATGTTTGGATGTATGTATGTATATATGTACGGATGTATGGATGTATGGATGTATCGATGGGTGAAGGTACGGATGGTAGGATTTATGGAAGTATGGATGCGAGGATGTATGGATGTGTGGATGGATGGATCTACGGATGCGTGTATGTACGGG
>NW_016967673.1:0-525 GCF_001483705.2 Eufriesea mexicana
CGGCTGGCAGCAATAGCGGTTTCGGCTCGTTAGGTTGAGTTAGGCTATGTTCTGTGATGTTCTCTTGGTTTGTCTTAGGCACACGTGGCTTCGACATTTCTGATATTCACAGTGATTCTTTGTATATCTGCGTTCTTCTCTCCACTAATGTGTTCTGCTTGTCTCTGGCGAGGCTAGCAATAGTTATCTCGGCACGTTACGTTGGGACACGTTGCGTTCGGTTAGGATGGGATTGGCTACGTTTTGTTAGGATAACTATAACACTTGTGCTGTTCACTGCTATTATTCGGTGCATTCGTGCGCTCTACTGTGCTCTAGTATGTCCTACTTGGCACAGTGGGGGCGGGCAGCAATGGGCGTCTCTGCACGCTAGGATGAGTTATCCTATGTTTAGCTATGTCCTTTTGGTTTGGGTTAGGTTCTTGTAACTTCGGCTTTTCTGATATACACTGCGATTCTACGGATTTCTGCATTCCACTCTCCAGTAGTGTGTTCTTCTTGGCCCTGGGCAGGCCAGCAGTGTTG
>NW_016967674.1:0-332 GCF_001483705.2 Eufriesea mexicana
ATTGCGTCATGTTACGATCGCTTAGGTTTGATCAGGTGAAGTTCGGTCAGGATAGCTTTAACTTTCGTGCAGATCACTGCCATTCGGTGTATTTCTGCTCTCCAATGCGCTCTAGTATATCGTGCTTGGCCCTGAGAAGGGCAGCATTGGCTGTTTATGCACGCTAGGTTGAGTTTCGCTATGTTTGGCCGTGATCTGTTTGCTGAGTTTAGGTTTGTGGAGCTGTGACTTTGCAAATGTACCCTGCAATTCTATGGATTTCTCCGTCCTGCTCCCCACTAATGTATTATGCTTGGCTCTGGGGAGACCAGTTATAGTGGTCGCGGCACGTT
>NW_016967675.1:0-689 GCF_001483705.2 Eufriesea mexicana
CGTTATACACTGATATTCAGTGTATTTCTGCGCTCTACTGTGATCTAGTATGCTATGCTTGCCCCTCGGGAGGACAGCAATAGCGATCACGGCTCGTTATGTTTGGATATTCTACGTTTCATTAGATGAGGTTTGGTCAAGTTAGGTTAGGACTTCTTCGTCTTTTGTGCTACACACAGCTATTTGGTGGAATCATGGGCTGTATATTGCCCTACTATGCTGAGTTCGATGCAGTGGAGGCGTGCAATAGAGGCCGTGGCACGTTACGTTGAGTCATGTTACGTTTGTTATGTTAGGTTAGCTTAAGTTTGGCTGGGATAGTTCTGACTTTAGTGATATACACTGCCATTAGGTGGATTTCTGTGATCTAGTGTGCTCAACTACATCCTGCTTGGCTCTACGCCAGGAGAAGTGGTCGCGGCACATTATTTCGAGTTATGCTTCGCTTGGCTGGGTTTGGTTTGGTTACGTTATGTTAGATTATCGCCGACTTTTGCTCTATACACGCTATTCGGTGGATTCCTGCGCTCTAGATTGATCTGCTTTACCCTGCTCAACCCAGGCCAGCGATTGCCGTTTCGGCACATTAGGTTGAGCTACGTTGCGTTGGGTAATGTTATATTTGAATATGTTGGGAGAGGATAGCTTTGACTTTTGCTCTGTACATTGCTATCCGGTCGACTTCAGTG
>NW_016967676.1:0-544 GCF_001483705.2 Eufriesea mexicana
ACTTGCCATTGCATTGAAGGCGTTTGGCGATCTATTCACCAAGCTATAACAGATTTTATATTTTGAATGGACCTATTCTCTGGCAAGTAGATGACTGTACCTGCCATTGGATTGAAGGCGTTAGGCGATGTATTCACCAAGCTATAGCAGATTCTAGATCTTGCATATACCTATTCCCTGGCAAGTAGATGGCTGTACTTGCCATTTGATTGAAGGCGTTAGGCGATATATTCACCATGCTATAACAGGTTATAGATTTTGAATAGGCTTATTCTCTGGCAAGTAGATGACTGCACTTGCCATTGCATTGAATGCGTTAGGCGATGTATTCACCAAGCTATAGCAGATTATAGACCTTGAATAGCCCTATTCTCTGGCAAGTAGATGGCTGTAATTGCCATTGGATGGAGGGCGATAGGCGATCTATTCACCAAGCTATATGAGGTTATAGATTTTGAATAGACCTGTTCCGTGGAAAGTAGATGGCTGCACTTGCCACTGAATTGAAGGAGTTAGGCGATCTATTCACCAAGCTATAACAGGT
>NW_016967677.1:0-8337 GCF_001483705.2 Eufriesea mexicana
CACAGAAATCCACCGAAAAGCAGTGTATGACGCGAAAGTCAAAGCAATCCTAACCAAACTTAACCTAACCCAAACTAACCAAACATAACATCACTCAACCTAACGTGCCACGACCACAATCACCCGCCTCCCTAGAGACGAGCACAGCATATTAGAGTAATGTGGAGTGCACAAATCCACCGATCTGCTGTGTATAGCACAAAAGACAAAGAAATCCTGACCAAACCTTCCGAACACAACACAACGAAACGTAGCATGACTTAAACTAAAGTGCAGAGACCGCCATTACAGGCCACCCCAGAGACAGGCCGAACAGGAGAACAGTAGATGGCAGAGGACCACCGACTAGCACCGTACTGCACAAAAGCTTAAGCTATTCTATCCTAACCTTACCAAACGTGCCATATGCAAACGTAGATATGCTCAACCTATCGTTCCGAGACCAATATTGCTGGCCTCCCCAGAGCCAAGCAGAATACACTAGAGCACGGTAGAGCGCAGGAAGCCACCGGAAGGCTGTGTACAGCACAAAAGTCGACGACATCCAGGCCAAAGTTTACTTAACCTAACCTAACCAAACGTAACATAACAAGAACTATCGTGCTACGACCACTATTGCTGGACTACCCAGGGCCAAGCAGAATGTTGTAGAGCACAGTAGAGCACAGAATAGCACCGAATAGCAGTGTATAGCACAAAAGTCGAAGCTATCCTAACTAAACATAAACCAACATAACATAATCGAACGTAACAATAACCAATCTAACGTGCCGCGACCACTATTGCTCGTCTCCCCTGAGTAGAGCAGAGTACAGATGTGCAATATATACCGCAGAAATCCACCGAATAGCAGTGTATAGAACAATAGTCGATGATAACCTAAACTAACCGGAAGTAACTTAACCTAACCAAACATAGAATAACTCAATCTAACGCACCGAGATCACTATTGCAGGCCTCCACAGAGACAAGCTGAATGTACTAGAGCACAGTGGGGCGCGGGAATCCACCGCATTGCTGTGAATAGCACGAAGGTCAAAGATATCCAGACCTCACATGACACAACCTAACCAAACCAGACGTACTACGTATTAGCATGAAGTACCGAGACAGCTATTGCTGGCCTCCCCAGGCCCAAACAGGTCAATCTAGTGCATAGTGGACCGCAGAGGTGCACCGAATTGCAGTGTACTTCGCAAGTGCCCGAACTACCTTATACCATCAAAACCAGCATTCACATCACAAAACGTTACATTACTCTACCCGTGGTACCGGTACAGCTGTTTCTGGCCTCCCCAGGGCAAAGCAGAATATAGTAGAAAACAGTAAAGCACGGAAATCCACCCCATTGCTGTTTACAGCACAAATGTCGAAGATATGCTAACATAGTCTGACCTAACGTAACCTAACCAAGCGTAGCATAACTTAACGTAACATGCCGGGACCATAATTCCAGGCTTTCCCAGAGTCGAGCAGAACATATTAGAGAAGAGCAAAGCGCAGAAATCCATGCAATATCAGCGTATAAATAAAAAGTCAAAGCTACCCGAACCTAACCCACACCAACGTAACCTAACCAAACGTAACATATCTCAACATATCGTGCCGCGGCCGTTATTGCCGGCCGCACCAGGGCAAATCAGAATGTAGTAGAGCACTGTAGAGCGCAGAAATCCACCGAACAGTAGTGTGTAGCAGGAGGGTCAAGAGTACCTTATACTAACATAGGAAAACGTAACGTAATGGGCGTAACATATCCCAATATAACGTGCCGAGACCACTATTTCTGGCCTCGCCAGAGCCGAACAGAACGTAGTAGAGCATAGATGAACGCAGGAATCCAACAAATATCTGTGTATAGAACAAAAGACAAAACAACTCTATCCTAACTTAACAAACCTTCACCTCACCAAACGTTACATTGCTCAAATCAACGTGCCGAGACAATTGCTGCTGGCCTCCACATGGCTAAGCAGAACTTTGCTGAGAACAGACGAGCGCAGGAATCCGCCTAATAACGGTGTATAGCACGATAGTCAAAGCTATCCCGACCGAAGTTAGCGTAACCTTAACTAACCAAACGTAACCGAAATCGAACTAACGTGCCGAGACCACAGTTTCTGGCCTCCCTAGAGACAAGTAGAAAATGTTAGGGCACAGTAGGGAGGACGAAACTCTCTGAGTAGCAGGGCGAAGCAAAGAAGTCAATGCTACACTGTCCTAACAGAGCAAAGCGTAATATAGCCGAACGTAACCTAACTCAACTTATCGTGCCGTGACCACTACTGCTGACCACCAAAGAGACGAGCAGCTCAGCTCAGGGGTGAGGAGATTTCAGAAATCCATAGGAACACAGTGTACAGACGAAGGTCATGGCTATCCCAACCGAACTACACCTAACCTAACCTCGCAAATGTAACACAATAGTGATCGCGGAAATTTACATTTGGTTAGGTTAGGTTATATTATGTTTTTTCATGTCGCCTTCGTCTATTGTGCTGTGCAAAGCAATGCGGTCGATTTCTACGCTCTACTGTGATCTATCATATTCTGCCCGGCACTGCGGGTTCCAGCAATAGTGGACACGGCATGTTAAGCTGGGTTAGATTACGTTTGGTTTGGTTAGGATGGGGCAGATCCGTCTTTTACGTTATACACATCTATTCGGTGGACTTCTGCGCTCTACTGTGCAATAATATGATCTGATTGGATCAGGGATGCCAGCTATAGTGGCCTCGGCAAGTCAGGTTGAGTTAGGTTACGTTTGGATAGGTTAGGCTTGTCTCGGTTGGGTTAGGAGAGCTTTGACCTTCCTGCTATACATTGCCATCCCTTGGACTTCTGCGCTCTACTCTCCTTTAATATTTTCTGCTTGGCGTTGTGGAGGCCAGCATATTAGACTCGGCTCTGTAGGTTCATTTAGTCTACATTTGGTTGGCTCAGGTTAGGCCTGGTAAGGTAAGGGCATCCTTGACATTTGTACTATTCGCTGCTATTTGGTGGCTGCCAGCGCTCTACTATGCTCTAGTGTTTTCTGCATGGCTCTGCGGATTCCAGCAATAGTGGTATCGGCACATTACGTTAAGTTATGTTACTATTGGTTTTATTACGTTTCGATAGGTTAGTATAGGATTGCTTCGACTTTTGTGATATACGCTGCATTTCGCTGGGTGTCTGGTCTCTACTTTGCTCTACTCTACCCTGCTCGACTCAGGGTACGTCAGAAATAGCGGCCGCGGCGCTCTAGTTAGGGCTAGGTTACGTTGGATTAGTTTAGGCTTGTTTGGGTTGTGTAGGATATCTTTGACTTTTGCACTGTGCACTACAATGCGATGGATTTCTGCGAGCTACTCGGCTCTAGCATGTACTGCATGGCTCTGTGGAGGCTGGAAATTGTGGCCGTGGCAGTTTAGGCTGTGTTAGGTCACGTTTGGCTGTGTTATATTTGCTTGGGTCCGGTTTGGATAGCTTTTA
Source organism: Eufriesea mexicana (assembly GCF_001483705.2). Lineage (NCBI taxonomy): Eukaryota > Metazoa > Arthropoda > Insecta > Hymenoptera > Apidae > Eufriesea > Eufriesea mexicana. The sequence goes on from NW_016967677.1 coordinate 3,475, forward strand.
CTATTCCGCTGTACCCTGCGGTTATGTGTATTTCGGCGGTCCCATCTCCTGTAATATGTTCCGCCTGGCTCTGGTAAGGCCAGCAACAGCGGTCGCGGTACGTACGGTTGGGTTAGGTTACGCTTTGGTATGTTACGATTGGTTACGTTAGGAGAGGATAGCTTTGACAAATGTGCTAAGCACTGTAATTCGATGCATTTCTGCGGTTTACACAGCCATACTATCCTCTGCGCGTCTCTGAGGTGGCCAGCAATAGTGGTCGTGACACTATAGGCTGAGTTAGGTTACGATTGGTTAGGCTATGTAGGTTAGGTTTGGTTATTATGGGTTTGACTCTTGTGCTATACACTACGACTCGTTGGATTTCTACTCCCTACTGTGCTCATATATGCTCTGCTTGGCTCTGGCGACGCCAGCAATAGTGGTCGCTGCACGTCAGGTTGAGATATATTACCCTTGTGTATGTTACGGTTGGTTAGGTTAGGAGAGGAAAGCTTTCACTTATATGCCATAAACTGCCACTCAGCGGATTTCTGCAATCTAAGGTATTCTAGTATGGTCAGCTTGGCTCTGCGAAGCACAGCAATAGTGGTATCGGCACGTTATGTTGAGTTACGGTACGTTTCGTTAGCTTAGGTTGGGTCAGGTTAGGCTAGAATTGCTTTGACTTTTGTGGTTTACACTGCAATGCGGTGGGCTTCTGCGCTCCACTGTGCTCTGGTATATTCTGATGGGCCCTGTGGAGGTCAGTAACAATGGTCTAGGCACGTTAGGTTCAGTTATGTTTCGTTCGGTTAGGTTAGGTTAGGTTGTGCTAGGTTAGGGTAACTTTCACTCTTGTGCTCAACACTGCCTTTCTATGGACTTCTGCACTCTAATGCGCTCTGTCACATCCTGCTTGCCTCTGTGGACGCAAGCAATTGTGGTGGCAGCACGATATCTTCGGTTACGTTAAGCTCGGTTAGGTTTCGCCATGGTATCCTTGACACTCTCTGAGACTCTGCGATCTACTGTGCTCTGGTATATTCTGCCTTTCCATGGGGACGCCTTCAATATTGGTCTCTGTACGACAGGTTGAGTTATGTTACATTCGGTTAGGTTAAGTTATGTTTTCTTTGGTCAGGATACCCTTGACTCTTGTGATATGAAATGCAATGCTGCTTGGCTTCTGATTTCCACCGTGCCCGAGTATATTCTGCTTGTCTCTGGGTAAGCCAGCTATTGTGGCCTCGGCACGTTATGCTATGTTATGTTACGTTTCGCTATATTAAGTATCGGTGGGTTACGATAGGATAAAGATAACTTTTGTGCTGTACACTCCTATTCGGAGGATTTCTGAGCTCTACATTACTTTGATACACTCTGCTGGACTCTCTGGAGGACAGTAATAGTAGTTTTGGCACGTTAGTTTGGGTTATGCTACGTATGATTGTATTAAGTTTGGGTATGTTATTATGGGGTAGAATTCACATTTGTGCTATTGACTGCCATTCGGTGGACTTCTACGTACTATATTTCCCTCCTATGATCTGCTCGACCCTGGGGAGGCCAATAATAGTTTTCTCGACACGTTAATTTGTGCGAGGCTAGGCTTGGTTTGGTTATGATTGCTCTGGTTATGTCAGGATGGTTTGGACTCTCGCGGTATGCACTCCTTTTCGGCGCATTCCTGGGTTCTATTGCGCTCTACTACATTCTGCTTGGCCCTGTGGTGTCTAGTAATAGTTACCGCGGCTAGCTATGCTGAGTTAAGATTCGTTTAGCTATATTGTAATTGCTTGGGCCATGTTTGGTTCGCTTTGACTTTTCTGCTGTACACTGCGATTCTATGGATTTCTGCGCTCTACTCTCCTCTAATACGTTCTGCTTGGATTGGAGGAGGGCAGCAATGCGGGTCTCGAAAGGTTAGGATTAGTTATGTTACGTTTCGTTGCGTTAGGTTTATCTGGGTTAGGAAAGGGTGGCTTTGACCTTCGTGTTATGAACTGCTATACGGTGGATTGCTGCGCCCTCCTGCGTTCGAATATGTTCTGGTAGGCTGTGGGGTGGCCAGCAATTGTGGTCCCGGCACGCTAGGTTGTGTCAGGTTACGCTTGGCTTGGCTGGGTTGGAATATGTGAGGTTAGGATAGCTTTTACTTCTGCGCTCTTGACTTGTATTCGGTCGACATCCGCGCACTGCAATGCTCTACTATCTTCCGCTTGTTTCTTGGTCCTCTTTTCTAGCAATAGTGGTCGGGGCACGTTTGGCTGTGTTATGTTACGTTTGGTTAGGTATGGTTTGGTTATGCTTGGACAGGATAACATTAGCATTAGTGCTAAACACTGCTATTCGGTAGATATCTGCGCTGTACTGTGCTCTAATATTCTCTGCTTTGCGCTGGGGATGTCAGCACCTGTTGTCTAGGCACGTTAGGCTGAGTTATGTATCGCTTCGTTTTATTATGTTTCGTTATGTTGGGATAGGATGGCTACGACCCTTGGGTTGTACACTTCTATTCGGTGGCCTTCCGCGCTCTACTGTGATATGATGTTCCCTGCTTCGCACTGGGATTTCCAGAAATAGTGGTCGCTGCGCGTTGTGTTATGATAGGTTACGTTTGGTTAGGTTAGGGTTGTAGGGGTTTGATTAGAGTATATTTGACTTTCGTGCTTTACAATGCCATACTATGGACCTCTGCGCACTACTCTCCCATAATATGCCATGCTTGGCGATGGGAGGTCCAGCAATAGTTGGCTAGGTTTGGATTGGTTACGTTTGGTTAGGCTAGGTTAGGTCGTGCTTTGTTAGGATATTCTTTACTTTTCTGCTATACACTTCAACCCGGCGGACTTCTGCGCTTCACAGACCTCTAGTATATTCCGCTTGTCTATGCGGAGGTCAGCAGTAGTCTTGTAGGCACGTTAGGTTTAATTATTCCACGTTTCGTTTGGGAAAGGTTACGTCAGGTTAGGTTAAGGTATGTTCCATTTCTGTGGTGTACGCTGCTATTTGGTGGCATCTGCTCTCTGCTGTGCTGTAGTATACCCTGCTTGGCTCTGTGGATGCCAGCGATAGTAGTCTCGGCAATAAAGTTTAAGTGAGGTTGCGCTTGGCTAAAGTACGTCTGGATATGTTAGGACAGGTTATCCTTGACACTTGTGATATACATAGATAGGCGTTGCGTTCCTACGCTCTACGATGCCATACAATACTCTGCTCGACAATTTGGTGGCCAGTAATAGTGGTCTCGACTGTTCGGTTGAGTTAGGCTATGTTTGGTTACGTTAAGTTAGTTTGAGTTAGGTTTGGGTAGATTTGACTTTCGTCGTATTCGCTTTTATTCGCTGGATTTCTACGCTCTACTGCGCTCTAGTATGTCTTGCTTTGCTCTGTGGAAGCCGGTTAAGGTGGTCCAGGCACGTTAGTTTGGGATAGGATACGTTTGGCATTGTGACGCTAGCTTCTGTTAGATGTGTATAGCTTCGACTCTTCAGCTATACACTGCGATTCTATGCACATCTGCTCTCCACTCTCCTCTATTATGCTCTGCTTGGCTCTGGGGTGGTCAGCAATGGTGATCTCGGCACGTTAGGTTGAGTAATATTATGTTCGGTTTGGTTATGTTATGTCAGGCTCGGTCAGGTTGTCTTCGACTTTCGTGCTATACACTGCTATTCGGAAGATTTCTGCACTCGACTGTGCTCTGCTATATTCTGCTTGGCTCATATGAGGCCAGCAATAGTCAGGGCACGTTATGTTGGGTTAGGCTGCGTTTGACAACGTTACGTTAACTTAAGCTATGTTAGGATGGCTTCGACTTTCGTGCCATACACTACTATACGCCGGGTTCCTGTAATCTACTGCGCTCTACTATATTCCACTTGGCTCTATGGAGTCCGGCAGCAGAGGCCGCGGCACACTCTGCTGGGTTACGCTACGTACGGTTAGATTAGGTTATGTCGGGTTATGTAACGATATCTTCGACCTTTGTGCTATTCATTGCTATGCGGGGAATATCTGCGTACTACTGCGCTCTAGTACTTTCTGCTGGTCTTTGTGGAGGCCAGGAATAGTGGTCTCGTCGTGTTAGATTGTGTTAGGTTACGTTCGCTTATATTACGTTTGGCTATGTAAGGAGATGATACTATGTCCTTTGTGCTATACACCGATATTCGGTAAGATTCTGCGATCTCATTGGGTACAATATGCTCTGCTTGGCACTGTGGTGGCCAGTAATAGTGGACCCGGCATGTTAGGTTCAGTAGGTATATGTTTCGTTAGGATAGGAGTGGAAGGCTCGGTTAGGACTCCTTTGACCACTTGTGCTGTAATCTTTGATGGATTTCTGCGCGCTGCATAGCTCTACAATTCTCTGCTCGACTCTCGGGAGGCGAGCAACGGTGGTGGTGGCACCTCAGGTTGTGTTAGGCTTCGTTTGTGCAGGTTAGGATTTGTCAGGTTAGGTTAGGGTATCTTTGACTTTTGTGCCGTGTACTTCATTTCCGCGGATTTCAGCGCTATCCTGTGCTCTAGTATATTCGGCTTCTCGCTGGGGAGGTCAGCAATGCTGGTCTAGGCACGTTAGGTTTAATTAGGCTACACCTGATGGTGTCACACTTTGGTAGGTTAGGGTAGTGATGCTCTGATCTTGGCGCTGTACACAGCTATTCGATGGATTTCTGCGCTCTACTGCGATCTAATATTCCCTGCTTTACTCTGGGTATTCTGGAAATAGTGGCCGCGGCGCCTTATGTTGCCTTAGGTTACGTCCGTCTAGGTTAGGTTTGTTTGTGTTACATTCGGATATCTTTGACTTTCGCGATATACACTGCCGTTCTATGGACCACTGCGCTCTACTGTCCTCTAATATGCCCTGCTTGG
>NW_016967677.1:9008-10121 GCF_001483705.2 Eufriesea mexicana
GAAAGAGTGGGCTAGGCATGTTGGGCATGGATTGGCCACGCTTGATTGCATTAGGTAAGGTCACGTTAGGTTAGGACATCCTTTACTTTTCCGCTTCACACTTCAACGCGGTGGACTTCTGCGCTCTACTGGGCTCTAGTTTATGCTGTTTGGCTTTGGGTAGGTCAGCAATAGTGGTGTTGGCACGTTAGGCTGAGATTGGTTGTTTGGTTATGATACGATTGGTTAAGCTAGGGTCTTTGTCCTTTGTGCTACACCCTGATATTCGGAAGATTCCTGCGCTCCTCATTGCTCCACTACGCTCTGCTAGAATTCGGGGAGAACAACAGTAGCGGTCGTGTGACAACAGGTTGTGATAGGTTACATTTGGTTAGGTCGGGCTACGTTACGTTCGGATAGGGTGGCATCGACTTTTTTGTTACACACTGCTATTCGGTGGATTTCTGCCCTCCCTTGTGCTCCAATATGCTCTGCTTGGCTCTGGCGAGACCAGCAATATTATTCTCGGCAGGTTGCGTTTAGATAGATTACGTTCGGATAGTTTAGGTTAGGATAAGTTTGGGAAGGTTATCCTTGACGTTTGTGCTATACACTGCAATGCGGTCGATTACTGCGGCCTACTGTGCTCCTTTTACTCCGCTTGGCTATTGGGAGGCGAGCAATAGCGGTCTCGTATCCGCGCTCGTATCAACTGCTCCATAGTGCATTCGGCTTGTATCCGTGGTGGCCAGCTATTGTGGTCTCATGCTGTTAGGTTGAGCTATGCTACGTTCGGCTATGTTAGGTATGGTGATGTTAGGATGGGATAGTTTATACTTTTCTGCCGTACGCTCCTATTCGGTGGTTTTCTGCGCTCTACTGTGCTCTGATGTGTTCTGCTTCGCTCTGGGGTGGCCAGTAATAGTACTCCCAGCACGTCAGTTAGAGATAGGTTAAGTTTCGTTTGGTTATGTTAGGAAGCTTCGGTAAGGATTTCCTTGACTTTTGTGCTATGCACTGATATCACGTGGATTTCTGTGGTACACTCTGCACTACTACATTGTGCTTGGGTCTGTGGATGTAAGAAATAGTGGTCTGGTCATGTCACGTTGAGTTAGGCTTCGTTAGGTTGTG
>NW_016967678.1:0-554 GCF_001483705.2 Eufriesea mexicana
GGCGTGCTATAGCCATGGTGATGCTATAGAATTTGGGTGGAAAATTCAATTTTATTGAAATTACCGACTACTATCGTGGTGACCTGACTTTCTTGCATATACAAGGAGGAAATGTTCTACTGGCGTAGTGCAGTCATTGCAATCCTGTGGATTCTGGCTAGAAAATTTTATAGACATTTTCGGCTGTTATCGTGGTGAGCTAACTTTCATGCATCAATAAGGAAGAAATATACTATTGGCGCGCTATATCCATTGCAATCCTACAGAATCTAGCTGGAAAACACGATTTTATGGACATTTTCGGCTTATATCGTGGTGAACTATCTTTCTTGCATAAGTAAGTGTGAAATATACTATTAGCGTGCTATAGCCACGGTAACGCTATAGAATCTGGCTGGAAAATTCAATTTTATTGACATTATCGACTACTGTCATGGTGACCTAGCTTTCTTGCATATACACGGAAGAAAGATTCTACTGGCGTACTATAGTCATTGCAATCCTATAGAATCTGCCTGGAAAATTCAATTTTATTGACATTATCGACTACTATC
>NW_016967679.1:0-275 GCF_001483705.2 Eufriesea mexicana
TAAGCCGTAGATATCGTAACCAAACCTGACATAACCTAACCTTAAAGAACGTAGCATAACTCAGTATTGCGTGCAGGGACCTCTGCTCCGTGCCTCCCCAGAGCCAAGCAGTGTGTAGCAGAGCACAGAATGTCACAGAAATTCACCGAATAGCGGTGTAAAGCACAAAAGACAAACCAGCCTCTCCTAACTCAGCCATACGTAGCATAACAAAATCTAACGAAACACAACCTACTGTGACCAGACCACGATTGCTGGCCACCACAAAGACAAGG
>NW_016967680.1:0-573 GCF_001483705.2 Eufriesea mexicana
ACGGCGTATGCCACGAAAGTCAAAGCTATCCACACCTAACCAGAGCAAGCATAGCTATGCCAAGCGTAGGCTAACTAAACCTAACATGCAGAGACCGTTATTACTGGCCTCCCCTGAGTCGAGCAGAGTGCAGTCGAGCCACGTAGAGCGTAGAAATCCACCGAGTATCTGTGTGTAACACACAAGTCGACTCTATCCTGTCCTAACCTGTCCAAACGTAATATAAACGAACGCAACAAAGTTTAATCAAACGTGACGAGACCACCATCGCTGACCTCCCCAGAGCAAAGCAGAACATATTACGGCTTAGTAGAGCGCAGAAGTCAACCGGGTAGCGATGTATAGCACAGAAGTTAAAGCCATCATTTCCGGACCTAACCAAACCTGACGCACCAATCATAACCTGGCACATCATAACCAGCCGAGACCGCTGCTGCTGCCCTCCTCATTACCAAGCAGAACGAGCATTATAGGGGAGCAAAGTGCAGTAGTAAATAGGATAGCAGTGGGTAGCACCATAGCCGAAGATACCCTACGCTAACACAGCCAAATGTAAGAGAACTGAACGTAGCT
>NW_016967681.1:0-598 GCF_001483705.2 Eufriesea mexicana
CGTCCTGTAGCTATTGCAATGCCGTAGAATCTGGCGGGAAAATTAAATTTTATTGACATTTTCGACTAATACCGTGGTGAGCTGAATTTCTTGCATAAGCAAGGAGGAAAGATTATATTGGCAAGCTATAACCATTGCAATGCTGTAGAATCAGGCCGGAAAATTCAATTTTATTGACATTTTCGACTAATATCGTGGTGAGTTAACTTTCTTGCATAAAAGGAATGATCCTATTGGCGTGCTATTGCCACTGCAATGCTGCAGAATCTGGATGGAAGGTTCAATTTTATTATCATTTTCGACTAATACCGTGGTGAGATAACTTCCTTGCATAAACAATGAGGAAAGATTATATTGGCAAGCTATAACCATTGCAATGGGATAGAATCTTGTTGGAAAATTCAATTTTATTGACATTTTCGACTAATACCATTGTGCACTAACTTTCTTGCATAAACAAGGAGGGAAGATTATATTGGCAATGTATAGCCATTGCAATGCTGTTGAATCCGGCCGGAAAATTCAATTTTATTGACATTTTCTACTTGTATCGTGGTGAGCTAACTTTCTTGCATAAGTAAGGAGGAAAGATTATATT
>NW_016967682.1:0-268 GCF_001483705.2 Eufriesea mexicana
TGGAATTTTCGAGCCAGACTCTATTGCATTGCAATGGCTATAGCTGGCCAATAGAATCTTTCCACCTTATTTTCCCAAGAAAGTTCGCTCAGCACGATATTAGTCGAATATGTTAATAAAATTAAATCATCCAAACAGATTCTATAGCACCGCAACGGCTATAGCACGCCAATAGTATCTTTCCTCCTTGCTAATTCAAGAAAGATAGCTCACCACGATATTAGTCGAAAATGTTAATAAAAGTGAATTTTCAAGTCAGAATCTATAG
>NW_016967683.1:0-1170 GCF_001483705.2 Eufriesea mexicana
TGGATGTACTAAGTAGCATAAAGTCAATTGCGAATAACTTTAACCGGACCCATACGATGCACTGATTATTCTGGAATTTCCGTCAAACGCACGCGGTGAGTGAACAAACCATTCCAACGGCTGGAGTACTGTGACGATGGTTGCACTTAGCACCGATTGTGGAATTGTTAGCGTCTCGAGGGATAATGGATCTGTTTTCTGCCATTCTAGAGTTGCTTTTGAAACTACATCATCATTGAAGGGTTTAATTTAACAGCTACAGCGCACTGATGATGGATGAACAAAACCGTACTGTCAATTGTAAATATCTGTATCCATATCGGTACTATGCTTCGATTATTCAAGAATAGCTGTTAAATTTAAGTTGCTAGGCACCAAATTATTCCAACGGCTAAAGTATATTAATGTTGGCTCCTCTCAGTAGTGTTTCCTCAATCGTTAATTTGTCGAGCGATAATGTGTCAGTCATTTGCCATCCCAGAAATGCTATTGCATCTAACATAATCAATGTATAGGTTAATTCAGCGGCTACATTGCTACTTTGATGGAAATAATAAGTACCGTACAGTCAGTTGTTAATATCTCTAGCCATAACTGTACTATACATTGATTACTCTAGAATAGCTGTTGAAGTTAAATTATCGGTCAACAAATTAGTCCCACAGCTAATCTACCGTGGAGATGTCTGTACTTAGTAGTGTTTCGCCAATCTCTAATGCCTGGAGCGATAACGGGCCGATACTTTGTCACTCTAGAAGTGCAATAAAACTGCAATCATCACTGAAGAGGTTAATCCAACGGCTACTGTGCTCTACTTCCAGATGTACCGGCTACCGTACCGCGAATCATAAATACCGCTAACCATAGCTGATGTATTCTTTGATAGTTCCAGACCTACTATGGAACATCTATCATCATTGAACACACTAATCCAATGGCTGCAGCACTCTGGTAATGGCTGTAGTGAGTGCTGTTATGTCAAATGTAAATATCTCGAGCTGTAACGCATGTATGCATTGTAAGCCTAGAATTGAATTAAATCATCATTGAGCAGGTTAATCCGACGGCTACAGTAAACTGTTTGCGCATGTACAGTGTTCCGTACCGTCATTTGTAAATATCTGCAGCCATAGCCATATATATTGATTGTTCTAGAATTGCTGCAAAATT
>NW_016967684.1:0-881 GCF_001483705.2 Eufriesea mexicana
TCTTAGGCTCGGGTAGCTTTGACACTTTGATATACGCTGCGATTCTATGGATTCCTGGATTCTGCTCTCAACTAACATTTTCAGCTTGGCTCTAGTGAGGCCAGCAAATGCGGTCGCAGCACGTTAGTTTGAGTTATGTTACGTTCCCTTATGTTACGATTTGTTAGGTTAGGAGAAGGTAGATTTGTCTTCAGTGCTATAGTCTGCTATTAGGAGGATTTCTGCGCCCTACAGTACTCTAATATTTTCAACTTGTCTCCGTGAAGGCCAGAAATTGTGGTCTCGGCGCGTTATGATGCGTCAGGTTACGCACGGTTAGAATTTGTTAGGCTAAGTATGGTTAGGGTAGTTACAACTACTGGTCCAGTTTGTCCTGGTCGTCTCTGGGGAAGACAGCAATAGCGGTCTCGGCACGTTAGTTTGAGTTAGGCTCTGTTTGTTTATGTTCCGCTTGCTTGCGTTAGGTCTGGGCGGCTCTGACTTTCCTGCTATACACTGCCATTCCAAGGATTTCTGCTTTCTACTCTTCACTACCGTGTTCTGCTTGGCTCTGGGGATGTCAGCAATACTGGTCTCGGCACATTAGGTTTAGTTATGCAATGTTTGTATATGCCCTGTTGGATTTGGTCAGGCCTGAGTAGCTATGACTTTTCTGATATACACTGCAATTCTATGGATGTCTGCGCTCTACTCTACACTATTGTGTTCTGCTTCGCTCTGCGGAGGCCTACAATAGTGGTCGCGGCACGTGAGGTTGAGATAGGTAACATCTGGTAATGATACGTTTGGCTAGACTAAGAGAGTATAGCATTGACTTTGGTGCTATGGAATGCCATTGGGTGGATATCTGCCGCCTACTGCGCTCTAATATTTACAGGTTG
>NW_016967685.1:0-280 GCF_001483705.2 Eufriesea mexicana
AATGGTAATAGCACGCCAATAGGATCTTTCCTCCTTATTTATGCAAGAAAGTTAGCTCACCACGATATTAGTCGAAAATGTCGATAAAATTGAACTTTCCAGCCAGATTCTATAGCATTGCGGCTTCTATAGCACGCCAATAGAAACTGCCATTCTTAATTATGCAAAAAAGAGAGCTCACCACGATATTCGTCGAAACTGCCAAAATAACTGAACCTTCCTTCCAGGTTCTACAGCTATGCAATGCCTATAGCACGCCAACAGAATATTTCCTCCTTAT
>NW_016967686.1:0-534 GCF_001483705.2 Eufriesea mexicana
CCTATTCTCTGGCAAGTAGATGGCTGTAGTTGCCATTGGTTGAAGACGTTATGCGACCTATTCGCCAAGCTATGACAGGTTATAGATTTCGAATCCACCCCTTCTCCGGCAAGTAGATGGCTGTTCTTGCCATTAGATTGAAGTCGTTAAGGCGATCTAATCACTAAGCTATGGCAGCTTTTAGATTCTGATTAGACTCATTCTCAGGCGAGTAGGTGGCTGTACTTGCCATTGGATTGAAGGCGTTTGGCGATCTATTCACCAAGCTATAACAGGTTATAGATTTTGAATAGACTTATAATCCGGCAAGGAGATGGCTGTACTTGCCATTGGATTGAAGGCGTTAGGTGATCTATTCACCAAGCTATTACAGGTTATAGATTTCGAATAGAACCCTTCTCCGGCAAGTAGATGGCGGTACTTGCCATTGTATTGAAGGTGTTAGGAGATCTATTCACCAAGCTATAACAGGTTATAGGTTTCGAATCGACCTATTCTCCGGCAACTAGATGGCTGTACTTGCCATTAGATTGA
>NW_016967687.1:0-692 GCF_001483705.2 Eufriesea mexicana
CTGTGGTCGCGGCATGTTACTTTGAGCAATGCTGCGTTCTGTTAGGCTAGGTTAGGTCTGGTTTGGTAAGGATTTCTGCGGCTTTTGCGGCGTTCACTGCAGTGCAGTGGATTTCTGCGCACTGCAGTGCTCTAGTATATTCTGCTTGTCTCTATGGGGACCAGCAATTGTGGTCTCGTCGTGTTAGGTTCAGTTAGGTTACGTTTGGATATGTCACGTTTCGCTAAGTTAGGAGAGGCTACTTTGACTTTCATGTTCTGCATTGGTATTCCGCGGATTTCTGTGCTCTAGTGTGCTCTGATATGCTCTCCCCGGCACTGGGGTGGCCAGTAATAGCGGTCTCGGCACGTTTGTTTGTGTTGGAATGCGTTTGGATATGATACGTCTGGCTGGGCTAGTATAAGATACTTTGACTTTGGGGCTTTACACTGCTATTCCGTTGGTTTCTGTGACCTGCAGTGCTTTACAATATTCCGCTTGGCTCCGGGGCTGGCAGCAGCTGTGGTCGCTGCACGACCTGTTGATTTACGCTACGTTTGGTTTGCTTAGGATAGGCCAGGTATTGAAGAATATCTTCGTCTCTTGTGCTCTTCACTGCAATTCGGTGAACTCCTGCGCACCACCGTGCCCTAGTATACAATGGTTGCCTCTGCGGACGTCAGCAATAAACGTCTCGTCACATTAGGTTGTGT
>NW_016967688.1:0-614 GCF_001483705.2 Eufriesea mexicana
GGTTTCTGGGCTCAACATTGCTTTACTATGATCTGCTCGACTCTGGGGAGGCCGGAAATAACTTTCGTGGCACGACAGGTTGATAAAGTTTACGTTCGGTCAGGTTACGTTAGGCTACGTTTGTTAAGGATGGCATTGTCTTTTACGTAATACACTGCTATTCGGAGATTTCTGCGCTCTACTGTCCTCAAATATGCTCTGCTTGGCTCTGTGGAGGCTGGCGATGGTGGTCGCGGTATGTTACTTTGAGTTATGTTACGTTTGGTTATGTTACGATTTGTTAGGATAGCAAAGGGTGGCAATAACTTTCGTGCTATACATTGCTATTCGGCGGATACCTGCGCTCTGCTGTGCCCTGATGTGTTCTGCCTTGCTCTGGCTAGGACAGCAATAGTGGTGTAGGCACGTTGTGTTTAGTAATGTTCGTTTGGTTATGTTTCGTTTGTTTATGTGAGGATAGCATAACTGCGACCTTTGTGCTATGCACTGCTTTTCGGTGAATCTCTCCGCTCTTCAAGGCTTAGTAATGTTCGTTTGGTTATGTTTCGTTGGTTTATGTGAGGATAGCATAACTGCGACCTTTGTGCTATGCACTGCTTTTCGGTGAATCTCTC
>NW_016967689.1:0-953 GCF_001483705.2 Eufriesea mexicana
CTTTCCTCCTTATTTATGCAAGAAAGATAGCTCACCACAATATTAGACGAAGATGTCATTAAATTTGAAATTTCTAGACAGATTCTACATCATTGCAATGGCTATATCACGCCAATGGAATTATTCCTCCTAATTTACGCAAGAAAGGTGGCCCACCACGATATTAGTCGCAAATGTCAAGAAAATTGAATTTTGCTCCCGGATTCTACTGCATTGCATTTGCTATAGCACGCCAAAAGGATCTTTCCTCCTTACCTATTCAAGGAAGTTAGCTCACCACGATATCAGGCGAAAATGTCAACAAAATTGTATTCTCCAGCCACAATCTATATCATTGCAATGGCTATAGCACTCAAAAAGCATCTTTCCACCTTACTTACGCAAGGAAGTTAGCTCACCACGATATTAGTCGAAAATGTCAACAAAATTGTATTTTCCAGCCAATTCCAGATTCTATATCATTGCAATGGCTATCGCACTCAAAAAGCATCTTTCCTCCTTACCCATGCAAGGAAGTTAGCTCACCAGAATATTAGCCGGAAATGTCAATAAAATTGTGTCTTTCAGCCACTTTCTAAAGCATTGCAATTGCTACAGCTCGCGAATAGAGTCCTTCCCCCTTGTTTATGCACGCAAGTTAGCTCACAACGATATTAGTCGGAAATGTCAACAAAATTGTATTTTCCAGCCACAAACTATATCATTGCAATGGCTATAGCACTCAAAAAGCATCTTTCCTCATTACTTACGCAAGGAAGTTAGCAAACCACGATAATAGTTGAAAATGTCAACAAAATTGCACTTTCCAGCCAGATTCTATAGCAGTGCGACGGATATTGCACGCCAATTGATTCATTCCTCCTTTTTTATGCAATAAGGTTAGCTCACCACGATGTTTGTCGAAAATGTCAATAAAATTGAATTTTCCAGGAAGGTTCTATAGCTTTGCAACG
>NW_016967690.1:0-533 GCF_001483705.2 Eufriesea mexicana
AAGTCAAACGACGCAAAAACTTTTCGCGGCCTGTCACATTCGGCACTGTCTTTCATAAACGATAAGTTAAAATCGGGAAAAAACAGGCAAACTAATTAAAACACGGATCACTCCACGCAATTAGATTGGAAAATCGTGAAAATCTGAAGAAATTCGGAAAATATAAGCCACGAAAGTCAAACGACGCAAAAACTTTTCGCGGCCTGTCACATCCGGCACTATCTTTCAGAAACGATCAGTTAAAATCGGGAAAAAACCAGCAAAAAACCGGCAAACTAATTAAAACATAGAGCACTGCACTCAATTAGATTGGAAAATCGTGAAAATCTGAAGAAATTCGGAAAATATAAGCCACGAAAGTCAAACGACGCAAAAACTTTTCGCGGCCTGTCACATTCGGCACTATCTTTCATAAACGATCACTTAAAATCGGGAAAAGACCGGCAAACTAATTAAAACGCAGACCGCTCCACTCAATTAGATTGAAAAATCGTGAAAATCTGAAGAAATTCGGAAAATATAAGCCACGAAAG
>NW_016967691.1:0-623 GCF_001483705.2 Eufriesea mexicana
TATATGTATGGATGGATGCATGGATGTATGTATGGTTGGATGGATGTATGGATGGACGGATTTGTGGATGTGTGGATGTATGGATTTATGGATGTACGAATGTATGGATGTACGGGTAAGTGGATGAAAGGATGTATATATGTATGGATGTATGGATTTATGGATGTACGAATGTATGGATGTACGGGTAAGTGGATGAAAGGATGTATATATGTATGGATGTATGGATTTATGGATGTACGAATGTATGGATGTACGGGTAAGTGGATGAAAGGATGTATATATGTATGGATGTATGGATGGATGGATATATGGTTGTATGTATGTATGGACGTGCGAATGTATGGACTTACGGATGAATGGATGTACGGATGTATATATGTAAGGATGTATGAATGTATGGATGTATGGATTTATGGGTGTATGGATGGATGTATGTATGGTTGGACGGATGTGAAGTTGGCAGGATATATGGATTGGTGGTTATATTGATGTACAGATGTATGGATGCATGAATGTATGCTTGTATGGAAGTGTGTATGGATATTTTTATGGATGTATGTGTGGATGTATGGATGGATGTGTGGCAGGATGTGTGTATGGATGTCTGTATGGCAGAATGT
>NW_016967691.1:723-963 GCF_001483705.2 Eufriesea mexicana
GTATGGATGGATGGATGTATGGATGCATGTATGTGTGGATGTACGAATGTATGGATGATACGGATGTATGGATGTATGGATGCATATATGTATGGATGTATGGATGTACGGGTAGATGGATGTACGGATGCATGGATGCATGGATGTATGTATGTATGGAGGTATGTATGGATGGACGTATGGATCTATGTACGGTTGGATGGATGTATGGATGGATGGATTTTTGGATGTGTGGATGTA
>NW_016967692.1:0-1215 GCF_001483705.2 Eufriesea mexicana
TCCATACATACAACCATACTTACATCCATACAAGCATCCATACATATATCCGTGCATACATCCGTACATTCATCCATAGAAACATCCATACATACAGCCATGCATACACTCGTTCTTCTGTCCATCCACCCATCCATTCAAGCACCCACAAATCCATACGTCCATGCATTCGTACAACCATACATTCGTCCAACCATACATCCATACATCCATGCATACATACATACGTACATACACACATCCATACATACACCCATACACACATCCATACATACATCCGTACATACATCCATACATACAACCATACACACACCCATCCATAAATCCATAGATATATACTTACATACATCCACACATATATCCGTAACATTCATCCACCCACATATACGTATATCCATGCATCCGTTCATCCATACTTGCGTAAATCAATAAATCCATACATACATAACTCAGATACATCCATACATTCAAACATCCATACATACATACATCCACACATTCACACAACCACACACCCATACGTGCATCCATCCATACATCCATACACCCACACACCCATACATCCATATTTCCATCCACCCATACACTCATCCATCTATACATACCTCCATACATGCATCCATACACACATACATACATACCCCCATATATACATCCATACATTCATGCGTACATACTCCCTCACATACATCCATACATACATACACACTTCAGTGCAACTGACCATTCATACCTCAATCCATCCATACATCCATCCAACCATACAGCCATCCATCCATACATGCATCCATCCATCCATCCATCCGTACATCTGCCCATCCATACATCCTCCCATTCATACATCCATCGATCCATAAATCTATCCATTCATGCACCCATCCATGTATACATCCATACATCCACACGACCATACACCCAGAAACCCGTCCATTCGTACTTCCATCAATCGATACAACTGTCCATCCATACATCCATACATATATAAATACATACATCCATACATCCGTGCATTCGTCCATCCTTACTTCAATCCAAATACATCCATGCATACGTCCATACACACACCCATATATACATCCGTAGAGATATCCATACATACATCCGTACATACATCCGTTCTTCCGTCCAGCCAAGGAACCATTCATCCACCCGCATATCCATATATCCGTACATCCGTACATCCATACCTCAATCCATTCATACATCTATCCATCC
>NW_016967693.1:0-283 GCF_001483705.2 Eufriesea mexicana
CCAGACGTGTCCTGACCTGTCCTGACTTGACTTGAGCTTTCCTGGCCTGACGGAGCCTGGCCTGATGTGACCTGACATATCCTGGCCTGACCTGCACGAACCTGACCTCTCGTGACCTGACCTGACATTGCCTGGCCTGGCCTGGCCTGACGTGGCCTGCCCTGAAGTGACCTGACATGTCCTGGCCTGACCTGACCTGTCCTGACCTGACCTGACTTGACCTAGCCTTACCTGGCTTGACATGGCTTGGCCTGATGTGACCTGTCCTATCCTGGCCTGACCT
>NW_016967694.1:0-510 GCF_001483705.2 Eufriesea mexicana
AGATATTAGTCGAAAATGTTAATGAAATTGTACTTTTCGGTCAGATTCTATTACAATGCAATGTCTGTATCAAACCCATAGAATCGTTCCTTCGCATTTATACAGAGAAGTTTGCTCAACACGATATATGTCGAAAATGTCAATAGAATAGAGCTTTTCAGTCGGATTCCATTGCAATGCAATCGTTATAGCAAACCAATTGAATCTTTCCTCTGTATTTACGCAGAAAAGTGTGCTCACCACGATATTAATCGAAAATATCAATAAAATTGAACATTACTGTCAGATTATATTGCAATGCAATGCCTACGGCAAGACAAACCAATGGTATCCTTTCTCCTTATTTACACAGAAAAGTGTGCTCACTGCGATAGAAGCCGGAAATGCCAATAATTATGAACTTAACGGTCAGATACTATTGCAATTGAATGGCTATAGCAAACCAACAGTGTCTCTTCTCCTCATTTATGCAGTGAGCTTGCTCACCACGATATAAGTCGTAAAGGTGAA
>NW_016967695.1:0-1690 GCF_001483705.2 Eufriesea mexicana
CAACCCAAGCGCAGCCTAACACAATCTATCGCGCTGCGGCTACTATATCCGTCATCCACAAAGTAGAGCAGAGCAATTAGATTACTGTAGCGCACAAGGATCAACCGAAATGCAGTTGATAGGGCAAAAGTCAAAGTTATCTTATCCTAACCTAACCAAGCGTAACAAAACCGAACGTGACCTGACTCCAACTAACCGCCCTACACCACTATTACTGACATCCCCAGAGTGAAGCGGAATAGACTGGAGCACAGCAAAGCACGGGTATCCGAGGCGCTGCAGTGTGAAGCACAATAGTCACAGACACTCTAACATATCCAAAACAAACCTAAGCCAACAAAACGTAGCCTAACTCAATACAACTTGCCGAGACCACTATTGCTGCCTTTCCCATAGCTATGCAGAACATATGAGATCACAGTAGAGTGCAGAAATCCGCCGAAAACATTTGTATAGCGCAGAAGTGGTAGCTAGCCCCTGCTAACCTAACCAATCGTAACCTAACCGAACGTGACCCATCTCAACCGAACGTGAAGAGACCAATATTACTGGTAACGCCAGACTCGATCAGAGTATGGTAGAGCAATGTAGATCGTAGAAAGCCACCGAAGATGAGGGTGTAGCACAAAAGAGGAGGATAAGCTGACCAATCCTAAACTAACGTAACATAGACGAACCTGACATAACAAAGCCTATCCTGCCGCGATAACTATTGCTGGCGTCCCAGAAACAATTAGAATTTGATAGAGAACCGCAGAGCACAGAAATCCATAGGACAGTTGTGTTGAGTACATGAGTAAGAGCTATCCTTGCCTAACCCAACCTGACCGGACCGAACCATATGTAGCCGTACACAACCTAACTTGTCGCGACCAGTATTGGTGGCATCCACAGTGTCAAGCAGACCATATTAGAGGAGAGTAGAGCGCAGACATCCATAGAATAGTCTACAACAGAAAAGTCGATGCTGTCCAAACCTAACCAATGCTGACATTCCGTACCCGAATGTATCCTATCACCATCTACCGTGCCGAGGCCACTACTACCGGCTTCCGCAGAGCCAAACAGAATATACTATAGCACAGTAGAGCGCAGAAGTCCACCGCGATACAGTGTAAGGACAGTAGTCACAGATAACATAACCTAACGCAAACAAACCTAACCTAACCAAACGTAACCTATAACCTAACGCAAACAAACCTATCCTAACCAAACGTAACCTATCATATACTGACGCGCCGCGGCTACCATTTCTCTCTACCCCAGAGCAAAGCAGAGCATAGTAGATTACAGTAGTGCGGAGTACCGAATAGCAGTTTATAGCACAAAAGTCATAGGTACACTAACCTAACGCGACCTAACCTAAGATAGCCATACGTAGCCTGACTCAACATAACGTGACGAGACCGCTATTGCTGGATTCCTGAGAGCCAAGAACAATATACTAGTGCACGGCAGAGGGCAGGAAGCCTTCAAAGGGCAGTGAATAATACAAACGTCGAAGATATCTGTACCATACCTGACCTAACGCAACCTAACCAAACGTAGACTATCCAAGCCTAACGAGACCAGACCATCATTCCTCTCCTCCACAGAGCCATGCAGAAAATATCAGAGCACTCTAGATGGCACAAGTACACAGAATAGGGGTGTATGCCACGAAAGTCAAAGCTATCCTGTCCTAACCTAG
>NW_016967696.1:0-546 GCF_001483705.2 Eufriesea mexicana
TTAGCTCTGGGGATGCAAGGAATTGCTGTCTCGGCACGTTAGGTTTGGTTAAGCTACGTTCGGTATGTTACGTATGGTTATGCTAGGGAAGGGCAGCTTCGACTATTGTGCTATGCACAGCGATCCTATAGGCTTCTACGCTCAACTACCCTCTAACGTGTCCTACTTGGATCTGGCAAGGGCAGCAGTAGTGATCTCGACACGGTAGGCTGAGTTCGGTTGCGTTTCTATATGTCACGCTTGGTTAGGTTAGTATAGGGTAGCTTTGACTTGTATGCTGTGCACTGTTATTCGGTGCATTTCGGTGCACAACTGTGCTATACTATACTCTGCTTGGCCCTAGGTGTCCAGAAAAATTGGTCGCAGCGCGTTACGTTGAATTAGACTATGTTTGGTTAGGCACTGTTGGTTTGGGTTAGGCACAGGTACCTTAGAATTTTCTGATGTACACTGCGACTATATAGATTTCTGTGTTCTACTATAGACTAGCATGATCTGCTTGGCCATGGGGTTGCCAGCAACTGTGATCGCGGCACGTTAGATTGT
>NW_016967697.1:0-523 GCF_001483705.2 Eufriesea mexicana
ATATATGGATCGATGGATGTATGGATGGGTGGTTTTATGGATGGATGGATGTATGGAAGGATGAGTGAATGGATGGATGGATGTGTGCATTGATGGACGAATGGATGAATGTACGTATGCATGGATTGAGGTATGGATGGTCGGATGTACAGATGAATGGATGTACGGAAGAAATATGGATGGATTTAGGTATGGATGTATGTATGGATGGATGTATGGATGTATGAATGGATGGATGTATATATGTATGGATGTATGGATTGATGGATGTATGGATGGATGGAGGTGTGGATGGATGAATTTGTTGATGTATGTATGGATGTATGGATGGATGGAAGGTTTGGTGGATGGATGTATGGATGGAGTGATATATGGATAGGTGGACGTATGGATGGGATGATGTGTGGTTGGTTGAAAGTATCGAAGCGTGGACGTATAGATGGCTGGTTGTATCACTGGCTGGATGTTTGGTTGGATGCAAGTATGGATGTATGTATAGATGTATGTATGGATGTATGAATGG
>NW_016967698.1:0-656 GCF_001483705.2 Eufriesea mexicana
GAACGTAACATAGCACAACCTAACGTTCTGCGACCGCTGTTGCTGTCCCTCACAGAGCCAAACTGGACACATTAGTGGGGATTTGACCGCCGGAATACATACAGTCGCAGTGTAAATCGGAAAAGTCTGAGTTACCCAAACCTAACCCCGACAATCACAACATAACTAAACGTAGCGGAACACAACCTAACGTGCCGAGACCGCTATTGCTGCCCTCCGCACAGTCAAGCAGATCATACTAGAGCGCAGTAGAGCGTAACAAATCCACCGAACAGCAGTGTACAACAAAAAAGTTAAAGCTATCCTGACCAAGCTTAGCCTAACCCAACCTAGCAGAACAGAACGTAACACGACCCAGCGTAACGTGCCGAGACCACTATTCCTGGCCTTGCCGGAGACAAGCTGAGAATATTATGGCACTGCAGGGCGCAGTGTTCCACATAATAGAAGACTATAGGAATAAAGTGCTAGCTATCCTCTTCTAACGTAAAGAATCGTAACACAAACAGCCGCATGCTAGCTTACACAATCGTGCCCCGACCACCCATACTGACCCCCCAGAAACGAGCTGGGCATACTTGGGCGCAGTAGGACCGTGAAATCCACCGAATTCCAGTGCACAACACAAAAGTTAAAGCTATCCTGAGCAAACTTAG
>NW_016967699.1:0-11169 GCF_001483705.2 Eufriesea mexicana
CAGCAGTTGCGGTCTCTGTACGTTAGGTAGATTTGGGCTATGTTCATCTATGTTCCGTTGGTTTGGATTAGGTTTGGGTAGCTTTGACTTTTATGATTTACACTGCGCTTCTCTGGATTTGTACGCTCTACTCTCCACTATGTTGCTCTGCTTGGCTCTGTGGAGGCCAACAATAGTGGTCGCGGCACGATAGGCTGTGTTAGGCTACGTTTTGTTATCTTACGTTTGGTTAGGTAAGGAGAGAAAAGCTCCGACTTTAGTGCCATCGTCTGCTATTAGCTGGATTCCTGTGATTGCGGAGCTCTAATATTTTCAGCCTGGCTGTGGGAAGGCCAGCAATAGCGGCGTCGGCACGTTATTTTCTGTCAGGTTTTGTCCGGTTATGTTGGGGTAGGCTTAGATTGGTTAGGATAGCTTTAACTTTTGTGCTGTGCACTGTTGCTCGGAGGACAGCTGAGCTCTGCTGCGATCTGATATGCTCAGCTTGGATCTGGGAAGGAGAGTAATTATGGTCCCGGCACGTTATATTCATTTAGGCTGCGTTACTTTGGGTTAGGTTTAGTCAGGTTAGGTTAGGATATCTTTCACTTTTGCGCTTCACACTGCAACGCCGCGGTTTCCTGTGCTCTACTGTGCTCTAGTCTATACTGCTTGGCTGTGGGGTGGTCAGTATAATGGCCGCGGAGCGTTAGGTAGGGGAAGGTTACGTTTGGCTTGGTTAGGTGTGGATATCCTCGACATTTGAGTCACACACTGCTATACGGTGGCTTCCTGCGATCTTCTGTGCTCTGGCATATTCTGCTTGGCTCTAGGGAGGCAAGCGATAGTGGTCTCGGCAGGTCAGGTTAAGATAGGTTACGTTTGTCAATATAACGTGCGGATAGGTTATGACAGGATAGAGTTGCCTTTTGTGCTATACACTGCTATTAGGTGGACCTCGGCACTCTACGTTGCTCTTCTATACTCTGCGCGTCTCTGCGGTGGCGAGCAATAATGGACTTGGTACGTCAGGGTGAGTGATGTTACCTTTGGCTAGGCCAGGTTAGGCTATGTTTGATTATGATAGCTTTCAGATTCGTACTATATTGGATTTTCGGTGGATATATGTGATCTGCTGTGCTCTACTGCGCTCTGCTTGTCTCCCGGGAGTCCAGGAGCAGTGTTCGCGGCAAGTTAGGTTGAGTTTGATTATGTTTGTCTATGTTCGGTTTGGATGGGTAAGGTTAGGATACCTACGACTTTGTGCTATACACTGCTATTCGGTGGATGCCTGCGCTCTACGTTCCTCTACTATACTCCGTCTGACTTCGGTGAGGCGAGCAATAGCGGACGTGGCGCGTTACGTTGTGGTATGTTACGTATAGTTGGGTTAGGTTAGGCTATGTATGGACATCGTAGCTAAGACCTTCGTGTTATACACTGTTATCCTGTGGATTTCTGTTCCACTGTGCTCTTCCACATTCTGCTTGGCTCAGGGAAGGCCAGGAGCAGTGGTCGCTGCAAGTTGCTCTAAGATACGCTAAGCTTGGTTAGGTTAGGCTGTGTCAGGTTAGGGTAGGATACCTGTGACCTTTGTCCTATTCCCAGCATTGCGGTGGATTTCTGTGCAATACTGTGCCCTTGTACATTCTGCTTGTCGTTGTGGATGCCAGCAATATAGTCTCGTCATGTTACGTTTATCTAGGCAACGTACGTGTATGCTACGTTTGGCTAGGTTAGGATGGGCTACAACGACTTTTGTGCTTTACAATCCTTTTCGGCGTATTTCTGTGATCTACTTTGCTCTACTATACTGTGCTCGACTCAGGGGAGGCCAGAAATGTCAGTCGTGGAACACTACGTTACGTTATGTTACGTTAGGCAAGGTTAGGTAGCGATATGTTTGGCAAAGGTAGCGCCGACTTTCTTGTTATACACTGTTATACGGCGGACTTCTGTGCACTACTGTGCTTTACTATATTCTGCTTGGCCCTATGGATGGCAGCAGTAGTGGTCGCAAGACGTTATATTATGCTATGCTACGTTTGGTTATGCTTTCTTAAGCCAGGTTACGTTAGTGTGTCGTCAATTTGGTGCTATTCACTGCATTACGGTGGATTCCTGCGCTGTACCGTGCTCAGGTACATTCTGCTCGTCTATGTGGGTACCAGCAATTGTGGTCTCGTCATGTTAGGTTGGGTTATGCTCCGTTTGTATGTGTTACGTTTGGCTAGGTAAGGATAGACTACTTTGACCTTTGTGCTATACACTGCTATTCGGTGGACCTCTGTGCTCTAATGTTCTCTAATATGCTCTGCCTGGCGATGTGAATGCTATCAATAGCGGTCGCGGCACGTTACGATGAACTAAAGTACGTTCGGATGTGTGAGGGTAGGTCAAGTTGGGTCGTGTTATGTTTGACTTTCGTGCTATACACTTCACTGCGGTTGATTTCTGTGCTCTGCCCTGCTCTAGTATTTTCTCCTTAGCCACGGGAATGCCAGCAATATTGGTCTCGGCACGTTACTTTGAGTTAGGCTGCGTTTGGCTAATCTAGGATGGGCTAAGTACGGTAATGGTAGCTATGACTTTCGTGTTGAACGCTGATGTTCGGTGGATTTCTGCGCTCATCGAAGCTCTAATACATTCTGCATCGACCTGTGAGGCCAACAGCAGCGGTCGCCACACGCACTGCTGGGATACGCCACGTTTGGTTTGGTTAGGCTGTGTCAGGTTATGTTAGGTTGTCTTCGACTTTTGTGCTATCTACTAAAATGCGGTGGATTTCTGGGCACTACTGTGCTGCAGTATACTCTGCTTGTCACTGTGGATGTCGGCAATATAGGTCTCATCATGTTAGGCTGGGATACGATACGTTCCGTCATGATACGTTTGGCTAAGTCAGTATAGGCTACTTTGAATTTTGTGCTTTATACTGTTATTCCGAGGGGTCCTGTGATCTACAGTGCTCTACTATATTCTGCCTAGCACCGGGGATGCCAGCATCAGCGGTCGCTACTCGCGCTGTTGGTTTACGCTATGTTTGGTTTGTTTAGGTTAGGTCAGGTTATGTCAGGATATCTTCGACTTTTGTGCTATTCACTACAATTCGGGGGTTTCTGCGCTCTAACGCGCTCTAATATGCTCTGCTTGGCTCTGGGGATGCCAGAGATATTGGACTCGTCACGTCATGTTTAGTTACAGTAAGTTTGAATGTGATAGCTAAGGTAAAGTTAGGTCTGGGTATGTCTGACCTTTGTGCTATCCACAGCAATGCGGTTGATCTTTGTGCTCTGCAGTGTTCTAGTATATTCTGCTTGGATCTGGGGAGGTCAGCAATACTAGTCTCAGCAGGTAATGTTGAGCTATGCTTCGTTAGGACATGTTACATCTGGTGAGGTTAGGATAGGACAGTCTAGACTTTTGTACTATACAGTGCCATCCGCGGATTCCTGCGCTCTACCGCGCCCTAGCATAACCTCCTTGGCTCCGGGGAGACCAGAAATAGTGGTCTCGGCATGTTCGGTTCAGTTTAGCTTCGTCTGGTCATGTTAGGTTTGGTTGGGTTA
This sequence comes from Eufriesea mexicana, assembly GCF_001483705.2. Lineage (NCBI taxonomy): Eukaryota > Metazoa > Arthropoda > Insecta > Hymenoptera > Apidae > Eufriesea > Eufriesea mexicana. The sequence goes on from NW_016967699.1 coordinate 3,549, forward strand.
GCATAGAATAGCTTAGGCTTTTGTGCCATTCGCTGCTATTCGGTGGACTTCTGCGCTCTACTGTGCGCTAATATGTTCTGCTTGGCTCTGTGGCGGCCAGTATTAGTAGTCCCGGCAAGTTAGTTTGATTTAGGTTGCGTTTCGTTGGGTCGGGTTAGGTGAAGCTCGGTCAGGTTAACTTAAACTTTCGTGATATACACTGTTATTCGGTGTATCTCTGTGATCTACAGTGCTGTACCACATTCTGCTTCGCCCTGAGGATGCCAGCAATAGTGGCGGCACGTTATGTTGGGGTAGCTTACGTTTGGATAGGTTATATTAGCATGGGTTAGGTCTGGATACATATGAATTTTGTGCTATACACTGCTATTCTATGGACTTCCGCGCCCTATGGTCCTCTAGTATGTTCTGCTCGACTCTGGGGAGGCGAGCAATTGCAGTCGGGATACGTTAGGTTGAGTTATGTTTCGTTTGGTTATATTAAGATTGAATGTATTAGTATAGGCTAACTTTGACTTTTGTGCTGTACACTGCTCTTCGGTGCATTTCTGCGCTACAGTGTGCTCTACTATGTGCAGCTTGTCTCTGTGGTGGCCAGCAACAGTAGGCTCGGCACGTTAGGTTGAGCTATGCTACGTTCGTCTTCGTTACATTTGGTGAGGTTAGGATGTCATAGTTCAGACTTTTGTGCGATACACTGCTGTCCAAGGATTTCTGCGCACTACCGTGTTCTAATATTTTCTGCTCTGCTCTTGGGAGGCCAGCGACATTTATCTCGGCACGTTAGGTTGAGTTATGCTACGTTCGGGTAGGTTAGGTTAGGCCTAGTTGGGTCAGGACATTTTTGACCCTTGTGCTACTCACTGCAATGCAATGCACTTCTGCGCTCTGCTGAGCTCTCATATTTCCTGCTTGGCCGTGGGGAGGCCTCCACTAGTGGTCTCGGAGCGTTAGGTTTATTTATGCTACGTTTGAATATGACAGTTTTGGATATATTAGGAGAGGATAGGCTAGACTTTTGTGCCATTCACCGCTATTCGGTGAATTCCTGCTCTCTACTGCGTTCTCTTATGTTCTGCATGACTCTGGTGCGGCCAGTAATTGTGGCCTCGGCACGTTATGCAGAGTTATGTTACGTTTCGTTAGGGTAGGTTAGGAAGGCTTAGTTAGGACTTCTATGACTTTGCGCTTTACACTGCTGCTCGGTGGATGTCTGCGCTCTAATTTTCTCTAATGTGCTATTCTTGGCTCTACGTAGGCCAACAATGGCGGCCGCCGCACGTTATGTTGGGCTATGCTACGTTTTGTGAGGTTAGGTTATGCCCTGTTTCGCGAGAGTGCTACCGGCATTAGCGCTATACGCAGCTATTCGGTGGATCACTGCGCTCAACGTTGCTCTACTATGCCCTGCTAGACTCAGGGAAGGCGAGCAATAGTGGTCGTAGAAAGTTACGATCGGTTATGTTATGTTTCGTTGAGTTAGGTTAAGCTGTGTTTGGTCATGGAAGCTTTGACTATCGCTCTAAACCCTGCTTTCGGTGGATTTATGTGATTTGCTGTGCTCTGCTACGTCCAGGTAGGCTATGGGGCGGAGAGGAGCACTGGTCGCTGCACGTTATTTCGAACTATGCTACGTTTGGTAAGGTTAGGTTAGGCCAGGTTAGGTTACGGTGACCACGACTTTTGTAGCGTGCACTGCTATTCGTTGGATTTCTGAGCTCTACATTGCGCTACTACAATCTGCTCTACTCTGGGGAAGCGAGAAATAGCGATCGCGGCGCGTTAGTTTCTGTCTGGTTACGTTCGGTTATGTTAGGTTAGGTTTAAGCTTGACTAGCATAGCTTTGACTTTCGCGCTGTACACAATTATTCGGTGTATCTCTGTGATCTACTGTGCTCTACTCTACTCCGGGCAGTCCTGTGGAGGTCAGCAATAGTGGTCCGGGCACGTTACGTTACAATAGGCTACGTTTGATTAGGTTATGTTAGGCTACGTTTGGTTAGGATGGCTTCGACTTTCGTGCTATACGCTATTATCCGGTGGGCTACTGTGGTCTACTGTGCTCTGCTGTAATCTGCTCAGCTCTGGGAAGTCCGGCAGCAGTGGTCGCGGCACGCCACTTTGCTTTACGCTACGTAAGGTTAGATTAGGCTATGTCAGGTTATGTTAGGGTATCTTCGACTTTTGTGCTATTCACGGCAATGCGATGGGCTCCAGCGCACTACTGTGCTCCGGTACATTCTGCTTGCCTTTCTAGACGCCAGCAATAGTAGTCTCGTCGTGATAGTTTGTTCAAGGTTACGTTTCGCTGTGTTACGTTTGGCTGGGTTAGGAAATGCAACTTCGTCTTTTATGCTATACTCCGCTATTCGTTGAGTTTCTGTCACCTGCTGTGCTCTGCTACTGTCTGCATGACCCAGGGGAGGCGTTCAGTAGCGGTCGCTGCACGTTAGGTTGAATTAGGCTATGTTTGATTAGGTTAGCTCAGGTTAAGAGTTGACAGGGTAGCCTTGACTTTCGTGCTATACACTCTTATTCAGCGTATTTCTGAAGTCCACTCTGCTCTACCGCATTCTGATTGGCTATGGGGAGGCAAGGTGCAGTGGTCGCTGCGCGATATGTTGAGTTGTGCTACGTTTTGGTAGGCATGGTTAGGCCAAGTTAGGTTAGGGTATCTACGGCTTTTCAGCTATTGACTGTAATATGGTGGTCTTCGGCGCAGACTGTGCTCTAGTATATCCTGCTAGTCTCTGTGGAGGCCGGCAATAGTGGTCTCGTCATGTTAGGTTCATTTAGGATACGTTTGTGTACGTTACGTTTGGCTAGATTAGAAGAGGCTACTGCGGCTATTGTGCTATACACCGCTTTCCCTGGATTTCTGTGCTCTAATGTGCTCTAACATCTGCTTGGCTCTGCGGAGGCCAGCAATAGTGGTCTCGGCTTGTTAGTTTGGGTTACCTTACGTTTGCTTATGTTTCGTTTGGTTTGGTTGGGAGAGGTTAGGTCCGACTTTTATGCTTTGCACTGCTATTCGGTTGATTTCAGCGCTCTGCTGTGCTCTAGTATTTTCTGCTTGGTGCTGGGAAGGGGAGCAACGACGGTCTCGGCACGTTAGTTTGAGTTATGTTGCTCTCGGCTAGGTTAGGTTAGGTTAGGTTTGGACAGGGTGCCTTCGACTTTAGTGGTGTACACTGTCATTCGGTGGATTTCAGTGGTCTACTGTGATCTACTACGTTCTGCTTGGCTCTGGGAAGCCAGCTGCAGCTGTGGCGGCACGTTGTGTTGGGATATGCTACGTTTGGTTAGGTTAGGTTAAGACAGGTTCGGTTAGGGTACATGCGGCTTTAGTGCTATACATTGCAGTTCGGTGGGTTTCTGCGTTCTGCTCTGCTGTAGTATACTCCGCTTGGCGCTGAGGAGGCCAGCAATACTGGTCTCGGTGCGTAGGGCTGTGTTACGCTGCGTTTCGTTGGGTTACGCTTGGTGAGGTTACGATAAGATTGCTTAGTCTTTTGTGCAATACACTGCTATCCGCGGATTGCTGCGCTCTGCTGCGCACTAATGTGCCCTGCTTGGCTCGATGGTGGCCAGTAATAGTGGTCTCGGCACTTTCGGTTGAGTAAAGTTGTGTATCGTTGGGTTAGGTTAGGAGGGTTTGGTTAGGACTTCTTTGTCTTTTGTGTCATACACTGCTGATCCGTGCATTTCCGCGCCCTACATTGCTCCACTATACTCCGATCGACTATGCGGAGGCGAGCAGTGGTGGTCGTGGCACGTTAGCTAGTGTTAGGTTACATTTGGTTTGATTAGGATAGGTTAATTTCGGTTAAGATAGCTTTGACTTTCGTACTATACGCTATTTTGTGTTAGATACCATTGGCATACCGTGCTCTACTATATTGTGCTTGGCATTGGGGCGCCTGCAGCAGCGGTCGCGGCACGAAGCGTTGAGTTAGCGTTTGTTTGACTACGCAGAGGTCCACAGATTTACAGCATAGATCACAAAAGTCAAAGCCACCCTATCCTAACCTAACCAAGCGTAACATAATCGAACGTAACCGAGGTAAAACTAACGTGCCTAGGACACTACTGCTAGCCTCCCCAGAGACAAGCAGAATATACTAGGGAAGGGTAGAGCGCAGAAACCCGTCGCATTGCAGGGCATAATAAGAGAGTAAAGGGCAACAAATCCCTACATGAACAAACCTAAACCAACCAAACGTAGCGTAGCTCAACGTAACGCGGCGATACCACAATTCCTGGCTTCCCCATATCCAAGCAGGACAAACTAGAGCGCAGTGGGGAGCAGAAGTCCACCGAACAACAGAATACAGCACAAAAGTCAAATTAACCCTGCCATAACGTTGCCAAACGTAACATAACGGAATGTAAGAGAACTAAAGCCAACGTGCCGATGACATTACGAGTGGCCTCCCCTGCGCCAAGTAGAACATACTGGAGCACAGGATAGCGCAGATTAGCACCGAATGCCTGTGTATAGCACAAAGCCCAAAGCTATCCTATCCTAACATAACCAACCGCAAAACAACCGAACGTAAAGTGACACACTCTAACGTGTCGCGATAGCTATTCCTGGCACCCAAACATCCGAGTGGATCATACTAGAGAAGAATGAAGCAGAAAGGTCAGAGCTATCCTAACTAAACCAAACCTAACCTAGGCAAGACAAATGTAATCCAACAAATCCTATCGCGCCGAAGCCGTCATTGCTGGCCTCGTCAGGCCAAGAAGAACATAATAGATGAGTGTAGAGCGCAGAAGTCCATAGAATGTCAATGAACAGCAGAAAAGTCAAAGGTATCCTAACCTAACCAAGACAAACCTAACATAACAGAACGCAACCTAACTCAACCTAGCCCGCCGCGATCATTCTTGCTGGCCTCCGCGGAGAAAAGCGGAATGTAGCAGGGCACAGTGGAGCGAAGAAATCTACCGAATTGCAGTTTATATCAGAAAATGCAAAGACCTTCTGACCAAACCTAACCTAACCAAACCTAACCGAACGTAGCCTAACTTAACCTACCGTGCCAAGACCACCATTGCTGGCCTCCGCTGAGACGAGCAGAGTACAGTAGAGCTATGTAGAGCCTAGAAATCCAAAGAGCGGCAGTGTACAGCATACAAGTCACCTATACCCTGTCCTAACATATTCAAACGCAATACAAGCAAACGTATCATATCATAACCAGACGTGCCAACACCAACAACGCTGGCCTCTCGAAAGACAAGCGGAAGATACTAGAGCACGGTACAGCGCAGAAGGACACCAGATGGCCATGTATAGCAAAAAGGTCCAGGACAGCCCAACCTAACCAGAGCTAACCTAACATATCCGAACGTAGAATAACTAAACCTAAAGAGCGGAGACCTCCATTGCTGGCAACTCCACAATCAAGCCAAACATACTAGAGCGCAGTAGAGCGCAGAAATGCGCCGAACAGCAGTTCATACCACGAAAGTCAAAGGAATCCAAACCTAACCGTAACCAACATAACCTAACCAAACGTAGCCTAACTCAACATAACGAACCGCGAACGCTATTTTTTAACGCCCCAGGACAAAGCGGAATACAGTAGAGCACAGAAGAGCGCAGAAGTGCCCAGAATAACAGTGTATACCACGAAAGTCAAAGCTACTCTTACCCAAAACAAACAAACATAACATAACCAAACGTTGGATAACTGAACCTAACGTGACGAGACCACCATTTCTGGCCACCCCAGACTCGAGCGGATTAGGGTAGAGCAATGTAGATCGTAGAAATCCACCCAAGCGCAGTGTGTAGCACAAAAGTGCAGGATAACCTGCACAAACCTATCCAAACGTGACCTTACCAAACGTAACATAGCACAACGTAACGTGCCGCGACGGCTATTGCTGGCGTCCCCAGAGGCAAGCAGAATATGGGAGAGCACAGTAGAGCCCAGGAGTCCAAAGGATGGCGGTGTTGAGCTCAAAAGTCAAAGCTACCCTGACCTAACCCAAAACAACCAAACCTGGCCAAACGTAATCTAAGCCAGACTGATGTGCCGCGACTAGTATTGCTGGCCGCCAAGGAGCTGAGCAGAGCATAATAGAGGTTAGTGGAGGGCAGAAATCAATAGAATCGCAGTCTATAGCAGAAAAGTCGAAGCAATCCATACCTAACCGTGGCTAACATAACCCAAACAAACATAGCTTATCTCAACTCAACATTGCGAGACCATTATTCAAGGCCTCCCCAGAGCCAAGCAGAACATACTAGAGACCAGTAGGGCGCAAAAATCGACCGCATTCCAATGTACAGCACAAAAGTCCGAGGTATCCTATCCTAACCTAAACAAACCTAACCTAACCAAACCTAACCTAACTATACATAACGCGCAGCGACCACAGTTTCTGGCCTCCACAGAGCAAGGCGGAGCATATTAGATCACAGTGGGGCGCAGCAATCAACGAAATGGGGGCATATAGCACAAATTCAAAGCTGTCCTGTCCTAACCAAGACAAATGTAGGGTAACCAAGCGCAAGCTATCTACATTTGACGGCCCTACCCCGCCATTGCTGACCTCCCCAGGGCCAAGCACAATATACTACAGCACAGAAGATAACAGACATCCACGGCGTTTCAGTGCATAGCGCAAAGTTCGAGGATTACTCGAAATAAGCAGACAAAGCCTAACCCAACATAACGTTGCCTGAGAGAGCATAACGTCCCAAGGCCACCATAGCTGCCTTTCCCAGAGACAAGCTGAAAATATCAGATTGCAGTGGATCGCTGAAATCCACCGAATAGAGGTGTATATCTCGAGTGTCAAAGTTATTCTATCCTAACCTAACCAAACGTAACATAACCAAGTGCGTAACATAATCCAAACTGACGTGCCGAGACCACTAGTGCTAGTCTTCGCAGTGCCAAGCGGATCATACCGGGGCAAAGTAGAGCGCAGAAATCCGCCGAATAGCCGTGTATATCATGAAAGCCAGAGCCATCCGAACCTTACTCAGGGAAACATAACCTCGCCAAACGTAGTCAATCTCACCCAAACGCGGCGCGACAAGAATTGCAGACCTCCACAGAGTTAACCAGAGCATATAAGAGCAGAGTGGATCGCATGAAAACATAGAAACGCAGTTTACAGCAGAAAAGACGGAGCAACCCTCAACAAACCTAACCAATCGTAAAATACTCAAACGTACCCTAGCACAACCTAAGGAGACGCTACTGTTATTGCTGGCCTTCCCAGAGCCGTGCAGAGCAGAGTAGAGCGCAGAAATCCACCGAATATCAGTATATAACGCGAAAGTCAGAGCTATCCGAAGCTAATCCAAACTAACGTAACCTAACCAAACAATGGCTAACCTAGTCCAACGTGACGAAACCACCATTGCTGGCCTCCTGAGGGACTGGCAGAGCATATTAGGGCTCAGCAGAACGCATAAATTCCCCGAATATCATTGTATAGCAGGAAAGTCATAGCTATCATGTCCCAGACCAACACAAACCAACCAAAACGATCCTAATCCAACGATATCTAACTAAACGTAACGTGCCGCGAACATTATTGCTGGCATCCGCAGAGACAATCCGAGCATTTTAGAGGAGAGTAGAACGCAGG
>NW_016967699.1:11184-35890 GCF_001483705.2 Eufriesea mexicana
ATCGCAGCGTATAGCAGAAAAATCAAAGCTATCCAAACCTTACCAATACTAACATAAACTAACCAAACGTAACATGACTTAACCTAACATGCCGAGACAGGTGTTGCTGGCATCCCCAGAACTTAGCAGAGCGTCTTAGGGCACAATAGATCGCAGGAATCCACTAAATAGCAATGCACAGCACAATAATCGAAGCTATACTACCCTATCCTAGCCAAACGTGACATAAACAAACGTAGCCGAAACCAAACTAACGTGCCTCGGCCAATATTACTGGCCCGCACAGAATCGAGCAGAGTATAGTAGAGCAACGTAGATCGTAGACATACGCCGAATAGCAGTTTACAGCACATAAGTCGGAGCTATACTATACTAACCAGACCAAACTTTATATAACCTTACGTAATCCAACTTAACCTAACGTGCCGAGACCACTATTCCTGGAAACCCTAGAGCCAAGCAGAATATGATACAGCATTGTGGAGCGCGGAGAGCCACCGTATAGCGGCATATAGCACAAAAGGCAAATATATTCTAACCTAACCTGTCCGAATGTAGCAAATACAAACGTGGACTAACTAAGACTAACGTGACGAGAATACCATTTCTGGCTTCCACAATGCCGAGCAGAAAATATTAGAGCACAGAAGAGCGCTGAAGTCCAGCGTGTAGGAGCGGACACCGCAAAAGTCAAAGCCACCATAACCAAGCCTGACCCAACCAAGCATAACCGAACGTAACGTAATTGAACCTATTGTGTCACGACCACTGCTACTGGCCACCGCACGGTCGAGCAGAGTATAGTAGAGCAATGTAGAACGCTGATATCCACCGAATAGCAGTGTATAGCCCAAAAGTCAAAGTTACTCTATCCTAAACTAGCGAAACTTAGCACAATCAAGCGCAACATAATCCAACCTAACATGCACAGTCTACAGTTGCTGTCCCCCCAGAGCCAAGCAGAGTGAATTAGGGCACAGTAGAGCGCAGAGATTCACCGAGTAGGAGCGTATGGCGCAAAAGTCAAAGCAACCGTCCCCTACCCTAGCCTAACCCGACCTGAGCAAACGTAGCATAACCTAACCTGTCGTGCTATGACCACATTTGCTGGCCTCCACAGAGTCGAGCACAGTATAGTAGAACAATGTAGAGCGAAGGAATCCACCGAATAGCAGAGTATAGCTCAGAGGTCTAGGTAATTACATCCTAACATAGCAAATCGTAACATTGCCAAACACAAAGTAATGGAACCTAGCGTGCCTAGAACACCATTGCTGGCATGCCAATCGACAGGCAGAACATATTACTGGAGTGCAGAGGGCAGAAGTCCATCGAATGGCATTGTGCAGGAGGAAAAGTCAACGCTCTCCTTACTCAACTCAAACCAACTCAAACCGACCTAATATAACCACACGTAACGTGACCGAATCTAACGTGCCGAGACCACTATTACTGGCATTCCTAGAGCCAGGCTGAAAAAATTACGGCACTGTGTTGCACTAAAATCCACCTATTATCGGACTATAGCACGAAAGCCAAAGCTGTCCTCCCCAAACCTAACCAGACGTAACACAACCAAACGTAACCTAACTCACGCAAACGAGTCGCGGCTACTATAGCTGGCCCCGGCAGGACCAAGCACGACACACTAGTGGGGAGTAGATAGCAGAAATCCATAGAATCGCAGTGTATACCGGAAAAGACAAAGATGCCCAGAACCTAACCCAAGCCAACAGAACATAAGCAAACGTAGCCTATCTCAACCTAACGTGCCTCGAAGGCTATTGCTGCCCTCCCCGGAGCCAAGCAGAACATACTAGAGTACAGTAGAGCGCAGAAATCCACCGAACAGCAGTGTACAGCACAAAAGTTGAAACTATCCGGAACGAACATAGCCTTCCCCTTCGTAACCGAATGTAACCTGACCCAACATTACGCGCCGAGACCACTATTGCTGGCGTTCCCAGAGGCAAGCTGAAAACATTAAAGCTCTGCAGGGAGCAGAAGTCCACCTAATAGCAGACTATAGCACTAAAGTCAAAGCTATCCTCTCCTAACCGAACCAACGGTAGCATAACCAAACGTAACATAACTCAAACTAACGTACCGATAACGCCACTTTGCCGTCCCCAGAGCCAGGCTGGACATACTGGAGCACAGCAGAGCGCAGAAATCCACCGCATTGCTGTGTACAGCACAAAACTCAAAGTAGCCAGCCCAACCTAGCCAAACGTGACATATTCAAACGTAGGCTGGCTCGATGTAACATGACGACGCCATTATTGCTGGCCTCCACAGAGGCAAGCAGTATGCACCGAAGCGCAGTGGTGCGAAGAAACCCATCGCATTGCACTGAACAGCACAAATGCGAAGGTGCCCTAACCTAACCTGTCCAAACCTAATATAACCGAACGTAACATAACTCGATCTAACGTGCCGAGATCACTATCGCTGGCCTCCCAACAGCCAAGCAAAAAATATTAGAACACAGTAGAGTGCAGAATTCCGCGGATAGCAGTGTATAGCACAAACGGCTGAACTGTCACGTCCTAACCTCTCCAAGCATAACATACCCCAACGTACCATAGCTGCACCTAACGTGTCGAGGCCACTATTAATGTCCACCACAGAGCCAAGCAGAGAATACTACAGCACAGAAGAGGGCAGAAATCCACCTGATTGCAGTGTGTAGCACAAAAGTCGAACATGTCCAGACCCAACATTGCCTAACCTAACCTATCCAAACGTAGTGTGACTCAACATAGCGTGAAGGGACCAACATTGCTGGCTTCCAGGAGCCAAGCTGAGCATATATTAGAGTACATTAGAACGCAAAAATCAACCCAATAGTATTGAATAGCACAAAAGTCGGAGTTGCATATCCGAACCTAGCGAAACGTAACATAAATGGACCTTACATAAAGAAGCCACTAGTGCAGGCCTCCACAGTGACAAGCAGAATGTGCTGGAGCACAGTAGAACGCAGGAAGCCACTGCATTGCAGTGAATAGCACAAAAGCCGCAGATATACCAGCATAAACTGACCTAACCTAACCTAACCAAATGCAGCATATCCCAACATAACGTGCAGCGACCACTGCCCCTGGCCTTCGCATAGCCAAGCAGAATATAGTAGAACACAGCAAATAACAGAAATACAACGAATAAGAGTGAATAGCACGAAAGTTAAAGCGATCCTAACAACACGTAGCTTAACCTAACCTGACCATTCGTACCCTAACTAAGACTAACATGCAGCGACCGTTATTGATCGCATCCACCGAGCCGAGCAGAGTATAGTAGAGCAATGTAGACCGTTGAAATCCACCGAATAGCAGTGTATGCTTCAAAAGTTGAGGATAACCTGATCTTCACTCGCGTAATCTAGCCCAACCAAACGTAGCATAAGTGAACCTAAGGCTGCGACCGCTGCTGCTGGCATCCCCAGACAAAAGCAGAATATAATAGAGAAATGCAGAGCGCAGAAACCTAACGAAAAGCATTGTATAGCATAAAAGACATAGAAATCCTAACCTAGCCTTCCTTACCCACCAGAACGAAACGTAGCATGACTCAACCTTACGTGCATGCACTAAAATCCACCTATTATCGGACTATAGCACGAAAGCCAAAGCTGTCCTCCCCAAACCTAACCAGACGTAACACAACCAAACGTAACCTAACTCACGCAAACGAGTCGCGGCTACTATAGCTGGCCCCGGCAGGACCAAGCACGACACACTAGTGGGGAGTAGATAGCAGAAATCCATAGAATCGCAGTGTATACCGGAAAAGACAAAGATGCCCAGAACCTAACCCAAGCCAACAGAACATAAGCAAACGTAGCCTATCTCAACCTAACGTGCCTCGAAGGCTATTGCTGCCCTCCCCGGAGCCAAGCAGAACATACTAGAGTACAGTAGAGCGCAGAAATCCACCGAACAGCAGTGTACAGCACAAAAGTTGAAACTATCCGGAACGAACATAGCCTTCCCCTTCGTAACCGAATGTAACCTGACCCAACATTACGCGCCGAGACCACTATTGCTGGCGTTCCCAGAGGCAAGCTGAAAACATTAAAGCTCTGCAGGGAGCAGAAGTCCACCTAATAGCAGACTATAGCACTAAAGTCAAAGCTATCCTCTCCTAACCGAACCAACGGTAGCATAACCAAACGTAACATAACTCAAACTAACGTACCGATAACGCCACTTTGCCGTCCCCAGAGCCAGGCTGGACATACTGGAGCACAGCAGAGCGCAGAAATCCACCGCATTGCTGTGTACAGCACAAAACTCAAAGTAGCCAGCCCAACCTAGCCAAACGTGACATATTCAAACGTAGGCTGGCTCGATGTAACATGACGACGCCATTATTGCTGGCCTCCACAGAGGCAAGCAGTATGCACCGAAGCGCAGTGGTGCGAAGAAACCCATCGCATTGCACTGAACAGCACAAATGCGAAGGTGCCCTAACCTAACCTGTCCAAACCTAATATAACCGAACGTAACATAACTCGATCTAACGTGCCGAGATCACTATCGCTGGCCTCCCAACAGCCAAGCAAAAAATATTAGAACACAGTAGAGTGCAGAATTCCGCGGATAGCAGTGTATAGCACAAACGGCTGAACTGTCACGTCCTAACCTCTCCAAGCATAACATACCCCAACGTACCATAGCTGCACCTAACGTGTCGAGGCCACTATTAATGTCCACCACAGAGCCAAGCAGAGAATACTACAGCACAGAAGAGGGCAGAAATCCACCTGATTGCAGTGTGTAGCACAAAAGTCGAACATGTCCAGACCCAACATTGCCTAACCTAACCTATCCAAACGTAGTGTGACTCAACATAGCGTGAAGGGACCAACATTGCTGGCTTCCAGGAGCCAAGCTGAGCATATATTAGAGTACATTAGAACGCAAAAATCAACCCAATAGTATTGAATAGCACAAAAGTCGGAGTTGCATATCCGAACCTAGCGAAACGTAACATAAATGGACCTTACATAAAGAAGCCACTAGTGCAGGCCTCCACAGTGACAAGCAGAATGTGCTGGAGCACAGTAGAACGCAGGAAGCCACTGCATTGCAGTGAATAGCACAAAAGCCGCAGATATACCAGCATAAACTGACCTAACCTAACCTAACCAAATGCAGCATATCCCAACATAACGTGCAGCGACCACTGCCCCTGGCCTTCGCATAGCCAAGCAGAATATAGTAGAACACAGCAAATAACAGAAATACAACGAATAAGAGTGAATAGCACGAAAGTTAAAGCGATCCTAACAACACGTAGCTTAACCTAACCTGACCATTCGTACCCTAACTAAGACTAACATGCAGCGACCGTTATTGATCGCATCCACCGAGCCGAGCAGAGTATAGTAGAGCAATGTAGACCGTTGAAATCCACCGAATAGCAGTGTATGCTTCAAAAGTTGAGGATAACCTGATCTTCACTCGCGTAATCTAGCCCAACCAAACGTAGCATAAGTGAACCTAAGGCTGCGACCGCTGCTGCTGGCATCCCCAGACAAAAGCAGAATATAATAGAGAAATGCAGAGCGCAGAAACCTAACGAAAAGCATTGTATAGCATAAAAGACATAGAAATCCTAACCTAGCCTTCCTTACCCACCAGAACGAAACGTAGCATGACTCAACCTTACGTGCAGAGACCACCATTGCTAGCCTCTCCGAGACATGCAGAACATATCAGGGCGCAGTAGAGAGATGAATTCCACCGAATAGCGGTGAATGGCACAAAAGTCCAAGCTATTCAATCCTAACATTGCCAAAATTGTCATACGCAGGAGTACACTAATTAAGCCTAACGCACCGAGAACACTCTTCCTGGCCTCCCCAATGCCAAGCAGAAAATATTGGAGCGCAGTAGAGCGCAGATTTTGGAAAATGAGCACCGTAGATCACCGGAAACCGCCGGATAATGGTGTATAGTGCGAAAGTCGGAGCAACTCTGACCAAACGTAACCTAACATAACGTAATGAATCGTAGCATAACCGAATGCATCGTGCCACGACCCTTATTGGCGGCCGGCCCAGTCCAAGCGGAATATAACATAGCACAGTGGATCACAGGAATACACCGAACAACAGTGTGTAGCGCGAATGTCGAATATACCCTAACCAAACTTATCCGAACCTAACCTAACCAAACACGACCCAATTGAAGTTAACGTGCCACTGCCACTATTGCTCGTCCCCACAGAGTAGAACAGAGTTTAGTAGAGCAATGCAGAGCGCCTAAATCCACCGAATAGCTCTGTAAAGCGAAAAAGCCGATGAAATCCTAACCAAGCATTACAAACCTACCCGAACGAAACGTAACATAACTCAACCAAACGTGTCGGGACCACTATTACTGGTCACGCCACAGACAAGCAGAACATATTAGAGCACAGCAGAGCGCAGAAATCCACCGCTTTTCAGTGAATAGCACAAGAGACAAAGTTGCCTATCCTATCCTGGAAAAACATAATATATCCAGACGTAGCCTAACTCAACCTAACATGGCGAGACCACCACTGCTGCCTTCCACAGAGAAAAGCAGAAAGTACTAAAGCACAGTAGAGCGCAGGAATCCACCGCACTGCAGTGAGTAGCACAAGAGCTGAAGGTATCCTAACCTAACCTGACCTAATCTAACCTAGCCAAACGCAGCAGAGCCCAATATGATGTGCCGCGACCATTGCTCCTGGCCGCCGTAGGGCAAAGCAGAATATAGCAGAGAACGGTAGATCGCAAAGATCCGCCGAAAGACAGTGTGCAGCACGAAAGTCAAGGTAGCATATCCTAACATAGCCAAACGTAACATATACAAACGTAACCCACCTGCGTCTATCTTCACGAGACAGCTATTCCTGACCTCCACAGAGACAAGTAGACTGCACTAGAGCACTGCAGTTCGCAAAAATCCTCCGCATTGCTGTTAATAGCTCAAAAGTGGAAGTTATCCTGGCGTAACCTGTCTCAACCTAACCTAACCAAACGTAGAACGACAAAACGTAATGAGCAAAGACCTCTATTGCCGGCCTCCACAGCTCCAAGCAGAGCATTTTAGAAGAGAGGAGAGCGCAGAGGACCATAGAATGGCAGTGTATAGCACGAAAAACAAAGACATCGTAGCCTAACACAAACAAACCTAACCTAACCAAACGTAGACTAACAAAAACTAACGCGCCACGACCACCATTTCTGGTATTCCCAGATCAAGGCAGAGAATACTAGATCGCAGTAGAGCGCAGAAATCCACATAATAGCAGTGTATAGCGCAAAAGTCGAAGCCATCCTAACCAAACGTGGCGAAACCTAACATAACCAAACGTAACATAACTCAACCTAACATGACGAGAGCACTATTCCAGGCGCCTACAATGACAAGCAGAGTGTGATAGCGCACAGAAGAGCGCAGAAGACCATTGAATGGCAGTGTGTAGCACATATGTCAAAGCTACCCTGGCCAAACTCTCCGTAACCTAACATAACCAAACGTAATGTAACTTAACCTCAAGTGCCGCGACCACTACTGCCAGCTGCCACGCGGCGAAGCAGATTAGTGTGGAGCCCAGTATGGGTCAGGAATCCACGGAATAGCAGAGTATATCACGAAGGTCAAAACGATCCTGACCAAGCATAGCCTAACCTAATATAACCAAATGTATCCTAACATAACCTAACGTGCCACGACTACTATTTCAGCCCTCGCGAGTGTCGAGCAGGGTAGAGTTATGCAAAGTATAGCGCAGAAATGCACCGAAATGCAGTACATAGCGCAAAAGTCGAAGCTATCCCGTCCTTACCAAACAAAACTTCACCTAACCAAACGTAATCTAACGCAACCATACATGCCGCCACCATAATTTCTGGCGTCCCCAGTGCCAAACAGGACATATTAGAGGAGAGTAGGGCGCAGAAATCCATAGAATCGGAGTGTACAGCAGAAAAGCCAAAGATATCGAAACCTAACCCAAAGGAACATGACTTTACCTAATGTGACCTAACTTAACCTTGCGTGCCACGACAGCTATTGCTAGCCCCCCCCCCCCGGAGTAGAGCAGGGTATAGTAGTGGAATGTAGGGAGCAGGAATCCTCAGAACAGCAGTGTACAGCTCAAAGGTTAATGCTATCCTGTCCTAATCTATCAAAACGTAATATAGTCAAACGTACCATAACTAAACAGAACGTGCAGCGACCAGTACAGCTGACCTCCACAGAGTCATGCAGAGCATATTAGAGGAGAGAAGAGCGCTGAAATGCAGAGAATCGTAGTGTATAACAGAAAAGTCGAAGCTATCTAAACCTAACCTAAGCCAGCAAAACCTAACGAAACGAATCCTGTCTCAAGTTAATATGCCGAGATCACAATTACTGGCTTCCCGAGGGGCAAGCAGCACATACTAGAGCACAGTAGAGCGCAGAGGTCCACCGCACTCCAGTGTAGAGCACAGAAGTCAAAGATATCCTTACCTAACCCAGACAAGCCTAACCTAACCAAACGCAACTTAACTGAATCTAGCATATCGCGGACACCATTTTCGGCCTCTGCAGAGAAAAACGGAGAACGCTTGATTAGAGCAGTGCGCCAAAATCCACCGAATAGCAGTCTGCATCACAGAAGTCAAAGCTAGCCTGTCTTAACCCAAACGAACATAACCTGACCAAACGTTGCATAACAAAGCCTGACGTGCCGAGACCACTATTGCTGCACTCCCCAGAGCCAAATAGAATATACTAGAGCACAATGGATGACAGAAATCCGCGGCGTTGCAGTGTAAAGCATATATTCAAGGCTATCCTAACCACTCCTAACCCAGCCTAACCAAACCGAACGTAGCATAATTCAACATAACGTGCAGAGACCACTATTGCGGTCTTTCCCAGAGCCAAGCTGAACATATCAGATCACAGTATAGGGCAGAAATGCGCCGAATAGCATTGTATAGCATAAAAGTCAAAGCTATCCTCTCTGAGCCAAACAAACTGTGACATAACCAAACGCAACCTAACTAAACATAACGTTCATCGACCACTATTGCTGGCCTCCGCGGAGAAGAGCAGAATATTGTGGAGCAATATAGAGCGTAGATATCCAGCTAATGACAGTGTGTATCAGAGAGACCGACTCCATCCTATCATAACCTACCCAAACGTAATAAAGCCAAACGTAACATAACTTAAACAAACGTGCCGGGGCCACTATTACTGGAATCCCCAGAGCCAAGCAGAATACGCTAGAGCGCAGTAGAGCGCATAAATCCGCGGAGAGCTGTGTACAACGTAAAGGGCTAGACTATCCCATCCTAGCCTCATTATACGCGACATAGGGGAACGCAACCTAACACAACCTAACGTGCCGAAACCGCTGTTACTGGCCTCCCCAGATCCAAACAGAATATTCTACAGCACAGTAGATCGCAGAAATCCGCGGGTAGCCGTGTACAGTTCAAAAGTCTAGACTACCTTATCCTAACGTCACCAGACGCAATATGACCGAACGTAGCATAACTCAACATAACTTGCCGAGACTTCCGTTGCTGGCCACCTCTGATCCGAGTAGAATATACAAGAGCACAGCAGAACGCAGAAATCCACCGCATTGCAGTGAATAGCAGAATGGTCAGACATACACTGACATAACTTGGCTTTACCAGATCTGCCCAAACGTAGTGTAACTAAGCATGTGGTGACGACACAAATATTTGTGGCCTCCCCAAAGGCTAGCAGAGCATTCTAGTGCAGATTAGAGCGCAAAAGAGTACCGAATATCAGTGAACAGCGCAAAAGACAAAGTAGCCTATCCTGCCCCGGCCGAACGTAGTACAGCCAATCGTAGCCTAACTAAACCTAACATGAGGAGACCACTATTGCTGGCCTCCACAGAGATAAGCAGAATGTTCTAGGGTACAGTAGAGCGCAGAAATCCATTGCGTTGCAGTGAGTAGCACAAAAGCCGTCGATATCCTAACATAACGTGGCCTAATCTAACATAATCAATCGCAGCATAACACAACATGACGTGCCGCGACCACTGCTCGCGGCTTACCCTGATCCAAGTAGAGAGCAACAGAGCACATTACATCTCAGAAATCCACCGAATAATTGTGCATAGTACGAAGGTCATGGCTACCGTAACCAAATATAGCCTAACCGAACCTAGCGGAACGTAACCTAACTCAACCTGACTTGCCACGACCACTGCTACTGGCTACACCGGAGCCATGCAGAACACATTGGAACACAGTATGGCGCAGAAATCCACGGAATGTCATCGAATGTTTCGGAAGTCTGACATATTCTCTCCTAACATAACCAAACTTGTCATGTGCAAACGTATCCTAAATAAACCTAACCCGCTGAGACCACTATTGCTGGCCTCCCTAGAGCCAAGCTGAGAATATTAGAACACAGTAGAGAGCTGATGTCGGAGGATATCGGTGTATAGCACAGATGTGTATGCTATCCTAACCTAGCATCAACAAACGTAACATGACCAAACGAGGCGTAGCTCAATCTAACGTGCCGAGACCACTATTGCTGGCCTCCCCAGAGACAAGCAGAACTACTAGAGGACAGTAGAGCGTAGAAATCTATGGGATGGCAGTGTATAGCACAAATGTCATATTTATCCAGGCGAACCCACGCTAACATAACCTAACCAAACGCAGCCTACCGCAACGTAACGTGCCGCGGCCACAATTTGTTGCATTCCCAGGGCTAAGCATAATATAGTAGAGTAGCGTACAGCCCAGGAACACCTATAATAGCAGTGTGTAGCACGACAGACTATGTTAACCAGGCCGAGCTTAACCTAACCTAATCCAACGGAAAGTAACCTAACTCAACATAACACGATGATATCACTATTGCTGGCCTCCACAAGGACAAGCAAAATGTATTAGAGCACAGTAGTGCGCAGAAACCCAACGCAACGCAGTCAACAGCGCAAGAGTCGGGCATACCCTGACATAACCTGACCTTACTTAACCAAACCAATGTAAATGTAACTAAGCATGACGTGACGAAACCATTGTTTCTGGCCTCCACATATCCAAGCTGGACACATTAGAGCACAGTAGAGCGCACAAGTCCACAGAAGAGTAGTGTACAGCACAAAAGATAAAGCAATCCTGACCGAACTTAGCCTGAGAAAACCTAGCCGTGCGTAACCTGTCTCATCATAACGTACAAAGGCCACTATTGCTGGCATTCCCATAGCCAAGCTGAAAATATTAAATCACTCCAGGGAGCAGAAATTCACCTAACAGCAGACCATAGCACTAAAGTCAAAGCTATCATCTCCTAACCCAGCCAAAGGTGACATAACTCAAACTAACGTGCCGAGACCTCTATAGCTGCCACACCCAGAGCAAAGCTGGGCGTACTAGAACATAGTAGGCCGCAGAGGTCCAACGAGCAGCAGTGTACATCACAAAAGTTAAAGTTATCCTGACTAAATGTAGACTGAACCAACACAACCGAACGTAACCTGACACAATGTAGCCTGCAGGTGCCACTATTGCTGGCCTTCCCAGAGCCAAGCTGAATGCAGTAGAGCACTCTATGGTGCAGGAATACACCTAATAGCAGACTATAGCACTAAAGCCAAAGCTATCCTCTCCTAACGTAACCAATCGTTACACAACCAAACGTAACCTAACGCAACCTAACGTGCCGCGACCACAATTGCTTGCCGCCGAAGAGCGAAGCAGAACGCATTAGTAGAGAGCAGAAAGCAGAGATCCATATAATGGCAGTGTCTATCAGAAAAGTCAAAGCTACTCAAACCTAACCCAAACAAACGGAACATAACCAAACATAGCGTACATCAATATAACGTGCCGCGGCCGCTATTGCTGGCCATCCCAGAGCCAAGTTGAAAACGTTAAAGCACAATATTGAGCGTATATCCACCTAATAGCAGAATGTTGCGCTAAAGTCAAAGCCGTCCACTCCCAACCTAACCAATCGTAACATAACCAAACGTAACCCCACTCAACCTAACGTGCCGCGACCGCCATTGCTGGCCTCCCCATAGTCAAGCGGAACACCCTTCTGGAGAGTAGAACGCAGAAATCCATATAATCGTGGTGTATATCAGAAAAGTGAGAGCTACCCGAGCCTAATTCATTCCAACAGTACATAACCAAACATAGCCTGACTCAATCTAACGTGCCGAAACAGCTATTGTTGCACTCCCCAGATACAGGCAGGACATGTTAGAGCACAATAGAGCTCAGAAAAGTACCGAATGTCAGTGTACAGCACAAAACTTAAAGTAATCCTGACCAAACTTAGCCTGACAAGACCTAACCGAGCGCAACATGACTAATCATGACGTGCAGAGACCACTATTGCTGGCCTCCTCAGCGCCAAGCAGAGAATATCAGAGCCCAGTAGAGAGCAGAAATCCAACAAATGGCAGTGTACAGAACAAAAGTCAAACCTATGCAAGCCGGACCCCGCCTTACCAAACCTAACCAAACGTAATGTAACACAACCTACCGTGCGGTGACCAGTATTGCTGGACTCCACACAGCAAAGTAGAACACATTGGAGTAGAGGAGAGTGCCGAAACACGTATACCGCAGGGTGTAGCATGAAATAGAGGGCTAGCCAAATCTGTTCCAAGCAAACATAACGGAACCAAACGTGACCTAACTAAAGCTGATGTGCCGCGGCTTCTATCTCTGCTCTCCCCAGAGCAGAGCAGAGAATATGAGAACAGTGTAGAACGCAGAAATCTACCGAAAAGCGGATTATACCACGAAAGTCAAAGCTATCCCAGCCCAACCTAACAACACAAAATACAAACAAACATAACATAACTCAACCTAACGTGCCTAGTCCACTATTGCTGTGCTCCCCAGAGCCTATCAGAATATACTAGAGCACAGCATTGCGCAGAAGTCCGCCGCACTGCAGTGCAAAGCACAAAAGTCAAAGATTTCCCAACCTAACCTTATCGAACATAACCTAACCAAGCGTAGCCTAACTAATCATAACGTGCTGATACCACAATTGCTGCCTTTTCCAGGGTCAAGCTGATCATATTAGAGAACTGTTGAGCGTAGGAATCCACCGAGTAGCAGTGTACAGCACAAAAGTCAAATCAATCCTCTCCTAACTTAACGAATCGTAACATACACAAATGTAACATAAGATGACCTAACGTGCCGAGACCACCATTACAGCCCTCCCGAGAGTCGAGCAGAGTATAGCATAGCAATGTAGAACGCTGAAATCTTCCGACCAGCAGTGAATATCACAAAAGTCCCATCTATGCTACCAAACTTAACCTAACCCTACACAACCGAACGTATCACAACTGAACCTGACCTGCCGGGATCACTACTCCTGGCGTCAACAGAGACAAGCAGAGTATGATGGCGCACGGAAAAACCTAACATAGCCAAGCGTAATCTGCCTTAACGTAACGTGCCACAAACACAACTGCTGACCACACCAGAGACTAGCGTTAGCTGGTATAGTAAAGCAAGGCGCAGATATCGACCGAATAGCAGTGTGCAGCACAAAAGTCAAAGCAATCCCAACCAAACTTAACTTAACATAACCTAACCAAACGTAACATAACGCAACCTAGCTTGCCGCGATCACCATCGTTGGCGTCGCCAGGGACAAGCAGAGAACACAAGCCTAATCCATACAAACAGAACATAGACAAACATAGCATTACTCAACCTAACGTGTCGAGACCTAGAGCCAAGCTGAAAGCATTAGAGCGCTGAGGCTCGCAGAAATCCACCTAATAGCAAACTATGCAATAAAGTCGTAGCCATCCTCTCCTAACGTAACCAACCGCGACATAGCCAAACGTAACCTAAGTCAACCTAACGTGCACCGACCACTATTGCTGGCCTACGCAGAGCCTGGCAGAACACTCGTGAAGAGTAGAACACCGAAATCAATTGAATGGCAGTGTACGTCAGAAAAAAACGAAGCTACCAAAACCCTATCAAAACCTACAGAAGGTATCCGAACATGGCCTAGCTCAACCTATCGTGAAGAGGCCGCTATTGTTGCCCTCCCCAGTGCCAAGTAGGATATACTAGAGCGCAGCAGAGCGCAGAAATCCACCGAATAGCAGTGTACGGCACAGAAGTTAACGATATCCTGACCAAAGTTGTCCTAAGCCAGCCGACAGAAGTTAACGTGACCCAACATGAAGTGCCGAGACCACTATTGCTGCCCTTCCCAGAGCCAAGCTGAAAATATTAAAGCCATGTAGGGAGAAGATATCAACCAAATAGCAGACAATGACTGTAAAGACAAAGCTATCCTCTCCTAACACAACCAACCGTAACACAACCAAACGTAACCTAACTCAAGCTAACGTGCCGCGACCACGATTTCTGGCCTCCCAATGGTAAAGCGGAACACACAAATGGGGAGTAGACCGCTGAAATCCATATAATCCCAGTGTATATTAGTAAAGTAAAAGGTACCCGAGCCTAACCGAAACCAACAGAATATAACCAAACATAGCCTGACTCATCCTAACGTGTCGACGGCGCTATTTTTACCCTCCCCAGAGCCAAGCTGGTCATACTAGAGCACAGTAGAGCGCAGAAATCCTCCGAACACCAGTGTACAGCGCAAAAGTTGAAGCAACCCTTACCAATCGTAACCTAACCCACCCTAACTGAATGTAGCCTGACTCACCATAACGTTCCGAGGCCACCATTGCTGGCCTTGCCAAAGCCAAGCAGAATACATTAGTGCAAGGTAGGACACAGTAATCCATAGAATCGCAGTGCGCATCGGAAGATTCAGCGTTACACATACCTAACCCAAACCAACAGAACATAACCTAGCGCAGCCTAATGCAAACTAACGTGCCGAGAACGCCGGTGCTGCCCTTCCCGGAGACAAGCAGGAGATACTAGAGAACAGTGGAGCGCAGAAATCCAACGAATAGCTGTATACAGTGCAAAAGTTAATGCTACCCTGACAAAACTTAACCTGACACAAACTTACCGAACGTAACCAGACACTATGCACCGTGCAGAGGCCACTATTGCTGTCCTACCCAGAACCAAGCTGAATGCATTATAGCACTATGGCGCAGGAAACCCCGTAATAGCAGACCATAGCGCTGAAGTCAATGCTTCCCTCCCCTAACCAAACCAATCGGAACATAACCAAACATATCCTAACTAACTCAAACTAACGTGCCGCGACCACTATTTGCTGGCCTGCCCAGAACCGAGCAGAACATATTAGAGCACAGTGGAGCGCAGAAATCAATAGAATCGCGGCGCATAGCACAATAGTCGGCGTTGACCTATCCTAACGTAGTAATGCGTAACACAACCGAACGTAGCTCAACTTCAATTAACGTGCCGGGACCACTATTGCTAGCCTCCACAGGGCCAAGAGGAATATGCTAGAGCACACTAGAGCGCAGTAATCCACCGCATTGCCTTGTATAGCACAAAAGTGGAAGAAATCGTAGCCCAACGTGTCTTATCCTAGCCTACCGAACGTACCATAACTCAACATGAGGTGCCGAGATTAGTGTTGCTGGCCTCCTCAGGAACAAGCGGAGCATATCAGAGCAATGGAGAAGGCATAAATCCACCGAAGGTGGGTGTATAGCACAAAAATCAAATTCATCCTCCCCAAACCTGACCAAGCGTGACACAACAGAACGTACTGTAACTCAACCCAACGTGCCGCGACTACTCTTACTGGCCTCACGAGAGTCGAGCAGTGCATACTAGAGCACAGTAGATCTCATTAATCCACCCAACAACAGTGTATACCACGCAAGCCAAAGCTGTCCTTACATAGCAAAGGCTAACGTAACCCAACCAAACGTGACCTAACTCAACCTATCCAGACGAGACAATTTTTCTGCCTTCCCAGAGCTTAGCAGAACGCATTAGAGCACAGTAGAGCGCAGAAGTCAACCGTATAGCAGTGTATAGCTCCAAGGACTGAGCTATTCTGTCAGATCCGGGCCAAACGTAACGTATCCTAACGTACAATATCTCAGCCTATCGTGCCGAGGCAACTATTGCTGACCTCACTAGAGCCAAGTGGAACATATTTGAGGGGAGTAGAGCGCAGAAATCCACCGAATTGCAGTATATATTACAGTAGCCGACGCCACAAGCTCCTGACCTAGCCAACAGTAGCACCACCAAACGCAACATAACAAAACCTGACGTGCCACGACAATGATTGCTGGTTTCCACAGAGCCAAGCAGAACATGTTAGTGTATAGTAGAGCTCAGCAATCCATAGTATCGTAGTGCACATCAGAAAAGCTCTAGCATGGCTCCACGTAACGTGGCGCGACCACAGTTGCTGGGCTCCCAAGGGTCAAGCAGGATATAGTAGAGCATAGTGGAGTGCAGTGTTCCACCGAATATCAGTGTATACCACGAAAGTCAAATCTATCCAAACCTAACCCAAACTAACTTAACGCAGCCATAGGTAACCTAGCTCAACCTAACGGGACGAGATCACTATTACTGGCCTCCCCATAGTCGTTCTGAACATATCAGAGCACAGTAGAGAGCAGAAACCGGCCGTATTGCAGTGTATAGCGCAAAAGTCACAGCTATCTTTACCAAACCTAACCCATTCTAGTCAAGCGGAACGTAACAAAACAGAGCCTATCGTGCCACGACCGCCATTGCAGGGCTTTCCAGAGTCGAGTAGGGTATAGTAGAGCAACGAACAGCGCAGAAATCCACTGAATAGTAGTGTATAGCACAAAAGTCGAAGACATCCTACCTTAACCTAACCAAACTTAACATAACCAAACGTAACCTAACTCAACCCAACGAGCCGCGCACACAATTTTTGGCCTCCCCAGAGCAAAGCGGAGGATATTAGGTTACAGTAGAGCGCAGAAGTCCACCGAATAACTGTGCATAGCGCTAAAGTCAATGCCAACCATGCCTAACCCAACCAAACATAACAAAGCCAGGCGCAACCTAACCCAACCTAACGCGCAGCGGCCACTATTGGTGGACCCTCCAGAGCCAAGCATGACACACTGCAGCTCAGCGGTGCGCAGAAATGCACCGAACAACAGTTTATAGCACGAAAGGCAAAGCTATCATGACCTAACCGAAACAAACGTAACCAAACCGAACGTACCCTAACACAGACTAACGTGCAGCGACCACTATTGCTGGCCTGCCGAAAGTGAAGCAGAGCATGGTAGGCAGTTATAGAGCGCAGAAATCCACCGAAGGGCGGTGTACAGCACAGAAGTCTAGGCTATGCTCTGCTAACCACAACAAATTTACCATAACCAAACGCAACACAACTCAGCCCAACGTGCCGAGAGCACTGATGCTGGCCACCGCATAGCAAAGCAGAATATACCAGAGCACGCTAGAGCGCAGAAAGCGGCCATGTAGATATGTATAGCACAAAAGTCAAAGATGTAATAACCTGACCTGTCCCAACCTGACTTAATCAAAGGTAGGTTAGCTAAACCTATCGCGACGAGATCTCTATTGCTGGCCTCTCCAGAGCAGAGCAGAGCATATTGCGGCACAGTAGAGTGCAGAGATCCACCGAAAAACAATGTGTAACACAAAAGTCATAGCCATCCTTTCCTAACCTAACAAATCGGAACACAGCCAAACGTAATATAACCCATGTTAACGTGCCACTACCGCTATTGCTGGTCTTCACAGGAGCGGGCAGAGCGTAGTAGAGTACTGTAGAGCGCAGAAATCCACCGAATAGCCGAGTATATCAAAAAAAGTCAAAGCTATCCGCTCCTAGCCTAACCAAACGTAACATAAACAAACGTAGCGTAACAAAACCTGGGGTGATACTATCACTATTGCTGTCCTCACGAGAGCCAAGGAGAGTATAGCAGACCAATGCAGGACGCTGAAATCGACCGAGCAGCTGTTTACAGCACAAAAGTCAAAGCTATCCCAGCCAATCACAGCCAAAGCTACCCTAACGAAACGTAACATGACAAAACCTAACGTGCAGGGAGCATTACTCCTGGCGTCCACAAAGACAAGCAATATGTGATAGCGCACTGTATAGCGCAGAGGTCCATAGAATAGCAGTGTGTAGCTCGGAAGTCGAAGCTATCCTAACCTAACAAATCGTTACCTAACCTAACCAAACGAAATCTAACCCAACCTAAGGTGCCGTGACACTATTGCTGGGTTAACGAGGTTCAAGCAGATCATAGCAGAGCAATGTAGAGCGCAGAAATCCACCGAATTGCAGTGCATAGTGCAAAGCGTAAGCTATGGTATCCTAACATAACCAAACGTGACATGACCAGACGCAACCTAACTCAGACAAAAGTGCCGAGGCCAATACTGCTGGCTTTCCCAGAGCCGAACAGAACTCATTAGAGCACCGTAGAGCGCAGAAATCAACCGTATAGCACTCTATGGCACGAAAGTCGAAAACATACTATCCTATCTGGGCCAAACGTGACGTAACCAAACGTAACCTGACTCAGCCTAACGTGACGAGACCACTATTGCTGACCTCGCCAGAGCGAAGTAGAACATGTTAGGGCGGAGTGGGACGCAGGTATCTACCAACTAGTAGTGCATAGCACAATAGTCAAATCTACCACCCCCTACCCAAGCCAGACATAATGTGACCAAACGCAGCCTGACACAAATCGACGTGCCGCAACAACGATTGCACCCCTTCCCAGAGAAAAGGAGAAGATATTAGTGAAAAGTAGAGCTCAGAAAGCCATCGATTCGTAGTGTACGTCAGAAAAGCTGTCCAGAAAAGCTAAGCTACCCAAGCCTACCCCAAAGCAACAGAGCCCAACCAAATATAGCGTAGCTCAACATAACGTGCTGCGGCCACTATTGCTGGACTCCCAAGTGCCAAGCAGGATATAGTAGAGCATAGTAGGGTGCAGAAGTCCACCGAATATCAGTGTACACCACTAAAGTCAAATCTATCGAAACATAACCCAAGCTAACCCATCGAAACCATACGTAGCCTAACACAAACCAACGTGCCGAGACCACCATTACTGCCACCGCCATGAGTCGACCATTGCAATAGAATATGCCAGGAAAGTTCAATTTCTTCGACATATTCGAATAAAATTCGACTCGATTTCGAATAAGATTTTCGGAAGTGCTCTAGTATATTCTGCTATACTCTGGGGAGCTCAGCAATAGTGGTCTAGGCACACGAGGTTTAGTTACGTTACGTTAGGTTGGGTTTATTTTGTTTGGTTAAGTTAGGCTCAGATAGCCATGACTCTTGTGCTCTACACTGCTGTTCGGTGTATTTCTGCGCTCTACTGCGACCTAACATGCTCTGATTTGCTGTCAGAGCTGAGTAATAGCTGAGTAATATCTTTGACTTTTGTCCTATACACTGCTATTTGGTCGACCTCTGCGGTCTACTGTGCCCTAGTATGTACTGCTAGGCTCTGGGAAGGCCTGCAATGGCGGTCTCGGCATGCTAGGTTGAGTTAGGTGACGCTTGGCATGGCTAGCTTAGGATACGTGTGGTTAGGGTAGCTTTGTCTTTCCTGCTATACACGGACACTCTATGGACCTACGCGCTCTACTCTCCTCAAATATGCCCTGCTTGGAGCCGGGGAAGCTGGCAATAGAGCCCTCGGCACGTTAGGTTGGGTTATGTTACGGTTGGTTAGGCTTGGTCTGTTCACGTTTCGCTAATATAGCTCTGACTTTTGCTCCATACTCTTCAATTCGCCGGTTCTCTGCCTTGTACTCTGCTCTAATATGTTCTGCTTCGCTCTAGTGAGTCCAACAACCGCGGTTTCGGCACGTTAGTTTGAGTTATGCTACGCTTGGCTACGTTACGCTTCGTTAGGTTGGGACAGGCTAGCCTTGCCTTGTTTGCTACACACTGCTATTCAGTTAATTTCTGCTCTCTACCGTGCTCTAGTGTGTTCTGGTTGGAACTAGGGAGGACTGCAATGGTGGTCACGGCACGCTGTCTTGTGTTAGGCTACGTTTGGTTAGGATAGGTTAGCTGAGGAATGGCTTGGATATCTTCGACTTATGTGCCGTACACTTCAATGCGGCTGATTTCAGCTCCCTACTCTTCTCCACTATATTCTGCTTTGCTCTGCGGAGGACAGCAATAGTGGTCTCGCCGCTTTAGGGTGCATTAAGTTATGTTTGCGTATGTTACGTTTGGATAGGTTAGGAGAGGATAGCTTGGACTCTTTTGCATTAAACTGCGATTCCAAGGATTGCTGCACTCTACTCTCTTCTAATGTATCCTGCTTAGCTCTTCGGAAGGCAGCAATACAGGTCACGTCACGTTAGGCTAAGTCAGGTTACGTTTGGTTACGTTATGTTTGGTTAGGCTGGAATAGGATAGCTTTGTCCTTTGGCTGAACACTGCTACCCGGTGGATTTCTGCGCTCGGCTGTACTCTAATATGCTCTGGTGGCGCTCTTGCTGCTAGCTATGGTTGTCCCGGCACTTTAAGGTGAGTTATGCTACGTTTGATTCGTGTCGGCTTTGTCATGTGAGATTCGGATACCCTTGGTATTTGTGCTTTGCATTCCATTGCGGCGATTTCTGCGCCCTCCTATGCTCTAGTATATTTAGCTTTGCTCTGTGTAGGTCAGCAATAGTGGTCTAGGCACGTTAGGTTGTGTTAGGGTACGTTTGGCTGTGCTACGTTTGGTCAGGTTAGGATATGATAGCAATGACTTTTGTGCTGTACACTGCTAGCCTGTTGATTTGTGCGCTCTACTGTTGTCTAATATTCCCTGCTTTGCTCTGGTAAATCCAGAAATTGTGGCAGCGCCTCTTTCGGTTAAGTTAGTCTACGTTTGGTTAGGTTCGGATAGCTCGGGTTAGGTTAGGGTACATTTGACCTTCGTACTATACACTGCCATTAAATGGACCACTGTGATCTACTCTCCCCTAATACGCCCCGCTTGGCAATTGGGAGTCCAGCAATAGATGGCTAGGCCCGTTATGTTGAGATTGGTTACGTTTGGTTAAGTTATGTGAGGTCAGGTTATGTTAGAATCTCTTTTAATTTTTCTGCCTTAAACTCCAATGCGGCGGATTTATGCGCTCTACTGTGCTCTAGTGTGTTCTGCTTGGCCATGGGGAAGGCATCAATAGTTATCTCGGCACGAGCAGGGCGCTGATATCAGCCGCACTGGATTGCAAAGCACAAAAGCCAGACACGACCAAACCCAACCTGACATAGCATAACCTAGCCAAGCGAAGAATATCTCAACCTAACGTGTCGAGCCCACCATTGTTGGCATTCACAGCGCCATGTAGAGCATATTAGGGAAAAGTAAAGCTCAGGCATCCACTGAATTGCTGTGTATAGCGCAGGAGTCAAAACTATTCTGTCCTAACCTAACCAAACGTGACCTAACAAAACGCAAGATAACTCAGACTGTCTTCCCGAGACCAATACTGCTGGCCTCCTTGCAGCCAAGCAAAATTACTAGAGCGCAGTGGAGCGCAGAAGTCCGCCGAATAGCGGTGTATAGCACATAGTCAAATCCACCCTATCCTAATATAACCAAACGTGACATGACCGAACATTGCTTATCTCAAACTAACGCGCCGAGGCCACTGTTGCTTGCATTCCCAGAGCCAAGCAGAATATACTGGTACACAGTAGATCGCACAAATCCTCCGAATAGCGGTGCATAGCATAAAGGTCAAAGGTACCCTCTACTAACCTTACCAAGCGTAGCATAGCCGAACGTGGTCTATCATAACCTAGCGTGCCGAGACCACTGTTGCTGGCCTCCACATCCCCATGCAGACCACGTTAGAGGAGACAAGAGTGCCGGAATCCATAGCATCGCATGGTATGCAAAAAAGTCGAAGCTGTCCGTACCAGACCCAAGCAAACATAACCATGTCAAACGTAACCTAACACATGCTAACGTGCCGCGGACACTGCTTCTGTCCTCCCCAGATCAAACCAGCGCATATAAGGTGACAATAGAGCGCAGGACTCCATAGAATCGCAGTTTATAGCACAAAAGTCAGAGATACCCTATCCTAACCCATCCAAACGTAACATAAAAGAGCGTAACATATCTCAGCCTAAAGTGCAGAAACCACTACTGCTGACCACGCCAGAGGAGAGCGGAACACATGAGAGCACAATAGACCGCAGATATCCACCGAATAGCAGTGTATGGCACAAAAGTTAAGCCGACCCTCTCTTAACCCAATAAATTGAAGCATAGCCAAACGCAACATAACGCAAAATAACATTCTGCGACCATTACTGCTGGCCTCTCGAGTTTCGAGCAGAAAATGATAGAGCACAGTAGAGCGCAGAATTCCACCGAATTGCAACGTACAGCACAAGAGTCATAGCTACCTTAGCCTATCATAACCAAGCATAATACAACCGAACGTAGCGTAACTCAACTTAACGTCCCGAGAGAACTATTGCTGAACTCACCAAAGCAGCGCAGAAGACACTAGAGCAAGGGGAACACCGAGATCAGCTGTACTCTAGTGCAAAGCGCAATAGTGCGACATAACCTAACGTAACCTGGCATAGACTAACCTAGCCAAGCGAAGCCTAACTCTACATTGCGTGCCGGGACCACCATTGCTGGCATTCACAACGCCAAGCAGTGCATATTAGAGAAAAGTAAAGCGCAGAAAACCACCAAATAGTAGTGTATAGCACAAATGTCAATGCTACCCTATCTTAACCTAACCAAATGTAACCCAACCAAACGCAGCGTAACACAAGCTAACGTGCGGAGACCACCATTGCTAGACTCTCCAGAGCCATGCGGAGCATATTAAATCAGAGTAGGGTGCAGAAATCCACAGAATAGCAGTGTATAGCGCAAAAGTCAATGCAACCACAACCTCACCAATCAAAACGTGACAGAAGCAGACATAACGTAACCCAAACTAACGTGCCACGACGGATATAGTTGGCCTCGCGAGAGCTAAGCAGAGTACAGCAGAGCAATGTATAAAGCTGAAATCACCCCAACAGCCGTGTATAAGACAGAAGTCAAAGCTATCCTATCCAAGCATAACCAAACCTAACCTAACCCAGCTTAATCTAACTCAACCAAACCTGCCACGATCGATATTGCTGGTATCGCCAGAGACAAGCAGATGCTAGTAGGGCAAAGCTGTGCACGGACATCGACCGAATAGCAGTGAACAGCACAAGAGTCAAATATACCCTAACCTAACCTGACCTAACCCAATGCAACCAAACGTTGAGTAACTAAACGTAACGAGCCGAGACCTCCTTTGGTGGTATCCCCTGAGCCAAGCAGGGCATATTAGGGGAAAGTAGATGGCAGTGGTCCATATAATGGCAGCCTCCAGCACGAAAGTCAGAGATATCATAACCTAACACAGACAAACTTAACCTAACCATACGTAACCTAACGTATCATAACCTAACGTAACCTAACCTTACCAAACGCTCCGCGGACACAATTTCTGGCCTCCGCAGAACAAAGCAGAGAATATTAGATTACAGTAGAGCGCAGAAATTGAACGTGCATCAGTGTATAGCACAAAAGTCAAAGCTATCCAAGCTAAACCCAAACAAAGATAACCTAACATAACGTACCGTAGCTCCAACTAACGACGCGACACCGCCACCACTGGCCTCCCCGAAGTCAAGCAGAGTACAGTAGAGCAATGTAGAGCGCAGAGATCCTCCGAATAGTGGTGTACAGCACAAAAGTCAATGCTACCCTGTCCCGACCTATCCAAACGTAGTTTAACCAAACGCAACATAACCCAGACTAACGTGCCGAGACCACTACTCCAGGCCTCCCTATAGCCGAGTACAATATACTAGAGCACTATAGAGCGCGGAAATCCTACGAATGGCAGTGTATAGCACAAACGTCAGGGCCACCCAAGCCAAACTTAACCTACCCTAACGGAACCGAACGTAATCTAACACAACCGAAAGTGCCACGACCACTATTGCTAGCCTCCCCATCACCATGCAGAACATATTACAGGACAGTAGAGCGTAGAAATTCATAGAATCGCAAAGCATGGCACAATAGTCGAAGCTACCCTCGCCCTGCATAACCATGCGTAACACAACCGAAGGTAGCTTAACTCAACCTAACGTGCAGAGACCAGTGTAGCTAGCCCCCAAGAGCCGAACAGAATATACTAGAGCACTGTAGAGAGCTGAAATCCACAGAATAGCAGTGTGCAGCGCAAAAGTCGAAGCTATCACCTCCTTACATAACCATTCGTAATATGAACGAACGTAGCGTAACACGGACTGGGGAGCCACGACCAGTATCGCCGGCCTCACGAGAGCCGAGCAGAGCGTAGCAGAGCAACGCAGGATGCTGAAACCGACATAATAGCAGCGTATAGCACAAAAGTCAAAGCTATCCCCACCAAACACAACCAAACCTAACATAACCAAACGTAACATAACAAAGCCTAACGTGCCGAAAGCATTATTCCTGGCGTCCACAGATACAAACATTGTGAGATCGCGCACTGGAGAGCGCAGGAGCCCGTAGAATGGCATTGTGTAGCACAAAAGTCGGAGCTATCATAACCTAACACATCGTAACCTAACCTAGCCAAACATAAACTAACCCAAACTAACGTGCCTCCGTCACTATTGCTGTCCTCCCGAGAGTCGAGCAGAGAATAGTACAAAAATGTAGAGCGCTGAAATCCACAGAATAGCAG
>NW_016967699.1:35992-36543 GCF_001483705.2 Eufriesea mexicana
GCACAAAAGTCAATGCTACCCTGTCCCGACCTATCCAAACGTAGTTTAACCAAACGCAACATAACCCAGACTAACGTGCCGAGACCACTACTCCAGGCCTCCCTATAGCCGAGTACAATATACTAGAGCACTATAGAGCGCGGAAATCCTACGAATGGCAGTGTATAGCACAAACGTCAGGGCCACCCAAGCCAAACTTAACCTACCCTAACGGAACCGAACGTAATCTAACACAACCGAAAGTGCCACGACCACTATTGCTAGCCTCCCCATCACCATGCAGAACATATTACAGGACAGTAGAGCGTAGAAATTCATAGAATCGCAAAGCATGGCACAATAGTCGAAGCTACCCTCGCCCTGCATAACCATGCGTAACACAACCGAAGGTAGCTTAACTCAACCTAACGTGCAGAGACCAGTGTAGCTAGCCCCCAAGAGCCGAACAGAATATACTAGAGCACTGTAGAGAGCTGAAATCCACAGAATAGCAGTGTGCAGCGCAAAAGTCGAAGCTATCACCTCCTTACATAACCATTCGTAATATGAAC
>NW_016967700.1:0-264 GCF_001483705.2 Eufriesea mexicana
TGCAATGGCTATAACAATCCAGAAGATTCTTTCCACCATACTTAGGGAAGGGTATTAGCTCACCACAATATTAGTAAAAAATGTCAATAAAATTGAGTTTTCCAGGACGATTCTATATCACTGCAACGTCTACAGCACGCCAGTAGAATATCTCCTCATTATTTATGCAAGAAAGTAAGGTCACCACGATATTAGTCGAAACTGTCAATAAAATTGATTCTGCCAGGCACATTCCGTATCATTGCAATGGTTCTATTACGCCAA
>NW_016967700.1:9559-10088 GCF_001483705.2 Eufriesea mexicana
GCATTGCAATGCCAATAGCACGAAAATAGAATCTTTCCGCCTTATTTACGCAAGAAAGATAGCTCACCACGATATTAGTTGAAAATGTCGATAAAATCGAAACTGCCAGGCACACTCCAAATCATTGCAATGGATATAGCACGCCAAAGGGATCTTTCCTCCATACTTATGCAAGGAAGCTTGCTCACCGCGATATTAGTCGAAAATGACAAAAAAATTGAACTTTCCAGCCAGATTCTGCAGTATTGCAATGGTTACAGCTTGCCAATATAATCTTTCCTCCTTGTTCATGCAAGAAAGTTAGCTCACCACAATACTAGTAGAAAATGTCAATAAAATTGAATTTTCCGGCCAGATTCTACAGCATTGCAATGCCAATAGCGCGAAAATAGAATCTCTCCCTCTTATATACGCAAGATAGGTAGCTAACCACGATATTAGTCGAAAATGTCAATAAAATTGGATCTGCCAGGCACATTTTATATCATTGCAATGGTTACACCAAGCCAAAAGAATCTTTCCTCCTTAT